>NW_022589704.1:12100006-12278765 GCF_004348235.1 Phoca vitulina | reverse complement strand
GAAGGAAGGAAGGAAGGAAGGAAGGAAGGAAGGAAGGAAGGAAGGAAGGAAGGAAGGAAAGAAGGAAGGAAGGAAGGATGGATGGAAGGAAGGTAGGAAGGAAAGAGAAGAGAAGAGAAAAGAAAAGAAAAGAAAAGAAAAGAAAAGAAAAGAAAAGAAAAGAAGAAAAGAAAAGAAAAGGGAAGGGAAGGGAAGGATCAAAACATTTCGTTCCAATGTGAAAAACACTGAAACTCAGTGCTGAATTGGGATAGCTGTCTGGTTGGGGTTCAGGAGGGGAAAAATGAATAAAAAATGAATTCATGGTTTTGAGATTGGGTGATAAGTAGACTATTAATGGCATTAAAGAAATCAGGAATTCTTTATGATAAAATCTTGAATGGCTTGAATAATACAACCATGGACTTTGTTTCAACATTATATTCTCAGTGTCAGAAGAATACCTGAGAGGTACAGAACTGGAATGCAGGTGAGCAATCAAGGTTGGAAATAACATGGGCATTAAATAGCCAGAGTTGACACAATGAGAATTGCTAGTGAATGAGCCAAGAAGGGGGGTGGGGGGAGTAGCAAGAGAGTGTAGCAAAGGATGAACATAGAACTTTAGAGTCAAAGGAGAGAAATGAAAGTTAGAAGGACAAAGAAGGAAACATGGTCAAGAAAGATGGCTGGAGATGGGGCACCTGGGTAATTCAGTCGGTTAAGTGTCTGACTCTTGATTTCAGCTCAAGTCATGATCTCAGGGTCATGGGATCAAGCTCTGAGTTGAGCTCCACGCTCAATGGGGAGTCTGCTGAAGACTGTCTCTCTCCCTCTGCCTGTCCCCCCACACTTGTTTCTCTCTCTCTCTCTCTGTCTCTCTCAAATAAATAAATAAACATTTAAAAAAAAAAAAAAAGGAGAAGAAGAAAGGGCAGGAGAGCTGGGGAGTATGTCATGATAAACCCAAAGGAGAAGAAAATTTCAAAAAGAGAAGACTGAGCAACAATAAGAAACATGGACACCATCCCTTTATTCATTCAACAGCAGTGAATCACAGCTATGACCTAGTAATTTTGATAGGTGCTCAGGAGAGACAGTTTCTGCCCTCAAAGAATTCATAGAACAGACAATTCAATACAGAAAGATGAATATCATTGTACAGGAACACACAGAGAAGTTAGGGATTATCAAATAATTTATTTACAAATCTATAGACTGTAAAATGCTATACATGTAAAGTACTATTATTATTATTAAGAATAACAGTCAAGAAAAGCCTTCTGGATTTCAAGTCAAGGAGTCCATCACTGGCATTCAAATAACATTTCAGTTGAATGGTATTTTCTTCCATGCCTATTTAGCTTTTAGTAACTCACAGAAAATCTATAATTTTATAAGTATAAGTTAAATTTTGAACTGAAGCCAATGCTTCCTTAATTGTAGTGTGCCAAAAGAACAAAAGAATGATTCTCTTAACGTCCATCTATATTGATGATCTTCATCCTAAAGACTAAGAACGATGTTACGCAGTCATAAGACCAACTAAGTGTTTGATCCCAGAATCATTGATTTTCACATAGCTTCCAAATTTAGAAGTTCTGCCCCCAGTGACATTGTTTTAGCCCTTTAATATTCTTTCTCAGGGAAATGCTACATAACATTAATGATTACTAATTGGAAGAAACAGTAAGAGCTCTATTGAACCATTTCTCAAAGGAGAATATCTAATGAGTACATTTATAAAAATAGACTTTGAGTGTTTATGTAAAATAGCTCTTTTGCATTTGTAAAATGAACTTTACATTAATATGTTGGTATGTTATGCTAGATAATTTTTGATAAATTCAATTTTGAGCTCAGACTGTTGAAAGATAATGCAAGATTCAGTTTGAGACAGTTGTTCTGGACCAATTAAAATGGGTCTATGGCCCTAAGACAAGGAATGTGAGCAGTGTGGTCTCTAGAAGCTGGAAAAGGACAATGAAAATAATTCTCCTTAGCACCTTCAGAGGGAACAACCCTACCAATACCTTGGTTTTAGTTCAGTGAGAACCATTTCAAACTTCTGAAATCCAGAACTATAAGATAATAAATTTGTGTGGTTTCAAGCCACAGTATCTGTGGTAATTTGTTATAGCAACAATAGGAAACAAATACACTTTCTTCCTGTTCCTTAAAATTTTGTCCTTGAACTGCATTTCTCAAAAAAAAAGTAGAAAAGAAGGCAGTTTTAATGTACTGTATCCTTAATGGTTATTCGTTGAATAAAGGAATGAATGAACAGGAAGCTTTCTGCTTATGAGGTAGACTATTCCATTGTTCTGATTGATAGAAACCTCAAACTTTCCTTAAGTCAAAGTCAGGTTGTAATTCCTGGCTGACTAACTGAGTAGGAGAGTAAATTCCATAGTGTCTTCACTGTAATTAAAATCTGTGTATTTATTTCATTAATATTTACTAAGATAATAAGTAAAAGAAAACCACAAGGTTTGCTGAGGGCCATCTCACCGTAAGTGAATTAGGTTGGGGATCAGAGAACATAGAGACTTCTGTTGGGTATGTTAGTGATTTAAAATGAAATCTGTAGCTATTGGTAGCATACCTACTATGTGCAAAGCTTTAGACCACACACAAAAGAAAAGGCAAAGACATGTTTAAGGCACTTTTTTGGATTAGATTAAGAAGAATTTGGAGATCTGGGGGTGGGAGGATATGGATGAAGCCAGGCAAGTCAAGGCAAACACAATGACACACTCAGGGGTTCTGAATGGACCACTCACTCCTCAACAAATCATGACTGAACACCTACTAACGTGCCAATCACTGAGCAAAAAGGAAGGAAACGAAGCTAAAATGGCAAACAGGGCTGTAAAAGGCTAGACTTGTAGGTAAAAGAGTAAACAAAAAGGTAACATATTGAAAATAATGTTTTAGTAAGTGTTTTGGAGACAGTAGATAGAATCTAGAAGAGAAGAGATGAGCTAAGGAGTTTTTGCAACAATCCAGACTCATCACATGGTGGTGAGGGCCTGACCAAGAGTGAAGTAATAGATAAGCACGGCACTTTGGGCAGGTGAATGGGATGAAATAGAGGGAGGCATTGGAGATGAAGGTCAGTGATGAGCCCACTCCCAAGAACTAAGTACAGAGAAGGCTTTATTAACATAAAAAGCCAGGCATTTGAACTGACCTGTGCTAACATATGAGAAGAGGTTTGATTTCAAGTGCCAGAACGGGATCAAATGGAAAGGTTCTAGCTGCTAACAGAGGCGTGAGACTAGAACCAGGTCAAAGCATTGGGAACCGGGGGTGGGTAGTGGGTCTGTCAATAATTTAGGAGTCAAAAATCCAAATGCCTTCAGGGCTCAGGTCAGTCAATTACAGGAGAGACGTAAACTGAATGGACCTGAGGCTGGAGGCGGCCACCAGAGTCCTCGCCGGGGGCGGTCTTGTGGAAATCAAACCCAGTGTTCACAGGTCTTCCGGCCTTTGAAGAAAGGCCAGAAAGTGAGATACTTATGTAAAATATCAACATCTGCTTTTTAATCTTAGCCACTAATTAAAACTTTTCAAACACAGGGTGAGTCAAACAAAACCCAGCCCCAGGCCAACCCTGGCTTGAGAGCAGACCAGTTCCAACCTCAAGGAAGAAAAGCTATCAGAGGACATGAAGGGATGGCCCAAGCTGTCAGCAGAGCACCAGCATGTGACATGGGATTTAATGGGACCCTAATGATGGCACCTCATCCACCCCCTGGGAGTGAGCCCAGTCTGCATGGCTTTGGAGACTGGAGAGCTTTATGGGCTGAATTTTGTGCTCCCGAAATTCACATGTTGATTCTCAAACCCCCGGTACCTCAAAATGTGACTATATTTGGAGATAGGACCTTTACAGCAGTGATTAAGTTCAATGATACCATTAGGGTGGGCTCTCATCCAATCTGACTGACTGTTCTTGTAAGAAGAGGAAATTTGGATACAGAGGAAAGACCATGTGAGGACACAGCAAGAAGGCAGCCATCTGTAAGCCAAAGAGAGAGGCCATAGTAGAAACCAAACCTGCCAGTACCTTGATCTTGGACTTCCAGCCTCTAGAACTGTGAGAAAATAAATTTCTGTTGTTTAATGCCCCAGTCTGTGGTATTCTGGTATGGTAGCCCTCGCACACTAACACAGCGATTCTCAACCAACCTCCCCCTGGCTTTTAATGAATTGAGGATTTCCTCTACACAGGCAGAAAAGGAGAGATCTACTAGACATTATAGAGGGGATATGAAAGGTATAGTCCATTCATTCATGAAACCTGATGATCAAAGGAAAAACAGAAACCGCATGCATGCCAACCAATGCCTCTGTTCACTAACCCACTCACATACGTGCCTGATTGCTGTCGCCCATGAAAACAAACCTAAACTGCCACCTGTCTGCTTAAGCACCCTCTCAGGTAAATATCCGGCCCTCCCTCCTTCATGAACACTGCTTTGTTAGCAGTGGGTTTGTTTCAAATGCCTGATTCTCTTCCTTCTCTGTGTCCAGTGCCTCCTGGATTAGGTGCTTCTACCAACTCTTCTCATGGCATTTGGCCCTCAGCTCTCCTACCCAGGTCTCCCAGTACTGCCAACTCCCCTTATCTTAGGTGAGGACATCTTGGCAAGTCTCTGGATCCAGCCCCAAGCCCAGTTCTTGGTTAAGCCAGTCCAGGTCCCCTTCTCTCAAACAAGGCTGGAAGGTACAGAAACCTGGATGGGAGCCTTCAAAGGAAGAGTGTATGAGGGTGTGTGTGTGCATAGGTGTGCATGGGTAGCATCATAGGGACCCCCAGGTGTGTCTTCAGAGGACAAGCAGAATTTGAGTAAGGAATGGGCTGGGTGAGGCCAAGGCACAGGTAAGCATATTGACCTTAATGAGCCACCATGTTGAAAGAAAACAAGATGGAAGGCTTAGCTCCGCTCATCAGGGTGCAAGCTACCCAGTGGAGTGCAATGTGATTTACTATGAGTAAGCTGACAGTTAAGGGATCTGTACATAACTGGACGCTCAAAGGAGAATTGGAAAGAGGCTTTGTGGTCTCTACAGGGATGTGTCCAAGTCTAGACTGGGCTAGGAATTCAACACAGCCAGAGGGAGGCAAGGAAGATATTTCCTAAGAGGTGTCAAAGGTCAGGTTTTCCAAAAGTCTATGACAACTGGCAATTAACAGCTGTGCTTTAGCGTCTGTGATGAAAGGCCAAAAATGTTTCCATCCCTGCCCTGTCCCCCTCTCCCTACACCCACTGGGTCATGCTTTATCAAAGCTTCAAATACTATTGCCTTTATTATGTCTTAGAAAAGAATCACAAGTGCATTTATTAAGCACCTACAATTAAGCCCGACACTGAAAGATATTGTAAAAGATCTTTATTAGGATACGAATACTTTTTTTTAAACTTAGAAGTTATGCCAAACATACTTTCCTTACTGCCTGCATTTCAGATTCCAAATTATATGTCTTTGATCCACTTGAAAGGGGAAGTATTCTACTCTGAATCAGAGCAAGTACACAGCAGAGTAAAGCATCTCGGAGACTCCTGAGCACAACTCCAGGAGAAGTATTAGAGCTTTTCTATTTTAATACAATACAGCTGGAACTGGGGATATCAAAATCAGTTTTCTGCTTTATTACTCAGCAAGTTACAATTATATAGATAAGCAATCATTACGTAATCATTTGGTAAATATCACCATCCATGTTATGTTTTACTTTGGCCCTGTCTTATATAAGAGCACCAAGCTCTAACAAATCCAATGCACGGACTTACTAGTTATTAAATAATTAAATTAGAAAATGCCATTTATCTTTTTAAATGACTTTTTTCAAGATATTTTTTAAAATAATACATTTATCAAAACTACTGAAACTACATAAAACCTAACGGCATTGCAGCTTTTGAGGAACTCTATCTACTATAGAAAATAAGGTAATGCACTTAAAAGATTAAAGTAGTAAGATCACCATGACAGCTTACACTTGTCCCTGCTCTCCACTTTCCTCCCTTAAATCCGATCATCTGCCTTTGTAAAAAGAACCATAAAATAACATCCATGTCTGAGTATCAGTGAGAAGACTTATCCATTCCTTGGGCATAATCCCCTCTCCTCCAATTGAGTTAGCATCTGGCAAACGGGCTGGAGGGATTTGGTGCAAGGACACATCCCCAGGCAAGATTTCTTGATTCTCAATTGCTGTGACCCCCAAATGACTCAGGGTCACCGCTCCATCCCTCACAGCGAGGCTCTCAGTCTCAGGCGTGCAGTCCCATCTTCAAAGCAAAAGCGAGTTTTTTTTATTCCTGCATTTCATTTATTCCAACCAAATAAATAGCGAGTCTATTTCCCAAAGTCTCTTTGTTCTACTCAGAGTTAGAGCGACCTTTTCCAAAATTACACAGGGATTTTTCCATGCTCTCTAAGAAATGGGACATTTCAGAGAAGGATACCTGTTTGTTTGTATCTCTGCCTGTCTGTTTTGATCTCAATTTGTTTAATCAGTACAACATGTTAGAACTTCTGTTAGACCAAGTTCTAATCTAAACATAGCTATTTAGAAAACTGCTTCCTTGCACACGGGCAGCAAAGCAAGAACAGGTTTGTCAAAGTACAGGGCGTGGAAAGGATTTCTTCTCACAGTGGGGCTCTAGGTCCAACACCATCGGCATTTGTCTGCCACCAAACCTCCCCTCACCCTTTGCTGAGAGCAAGGATTTGGATGAGTTAGGTCTGTTCCGGCAGGTACAGTCACCTGTCTAGAACTTCAAAAGCAAAACCATCGGTGATGTAAACATTTTTCAGACAAGACAGAGCTGCCTTTTTTTTTTTTTTTTTAACTCAGAAGACAAGCTAAGGCTTCTCAGTGTGTTTGGTGCTTTATGACATGCGCCATAAAGAACAAAACCTATTTTTTTAAACAGTCGATGATATTCAGAAGAGGTGTGGTTTCTGAGCACGTGTCACTTGGAGTTGAAATGTTTTTCCTTTGCTTTTCCATTACAACATGCCCATTGCCCAAACTAAAACAAAAGGAAAGATTCCTGCAAACCTGCCTCCCAAAGTTCAGAGGTGCCCCGATCACACGCAACTCCTCATTTTTTAAACACTTCCATATAGTTACAAATTCATTTAATTCTGTTTCGATCTACTTGTTAACAGATTACTAACACTAGTCAGAAATGAACTTCCTGGAACCTCCTAATATTTGATGATTCTAGGAAATTTTTTTTTTTCTGATTTTTATCACTCTTCTTGGAAATGGCAAAGAAGAAACATCCTTGTAGTGTTCAAGACAAACTGGTCTCTTAGGTACAAAATTCGTCCACTGAAACCTAGCAGAAATACCCAGGAGTTGTCCAACTAGAGGCAATTCAGTGTAGAAATTAAGAGAATGGGCTTTGGAAATAATCAGACCCAAGACCCTTGTCATCTCTGCATAAACTTGGACAACCGTTTGACCTCTCCAAACCACAGTTGTCCTGTTTGTAAAATAATGATCAAAAATAGTGCCTGAATCTTATTGTTATCGGGAGGGTTTTAGTAGTTTTGATAAATGTATTATTTTAAAAAATATCTTTAAAAAAGAGTCATTTGAAAAGATAAGTGGCATTTTCTAATTTAACAGCTAGTAAGTCCGTGCACTGGGTTTATTAGAGCTTCGTGCTCTTATGTAAGATAGGGTCAAAGTAAAACAAAAATAAAGAACTTAGCTCAGTGCCCAGCACACAGTTAGCTTTCTCGATAATTTTAGCTCATCATTATTAGCAACCAAAACTCTAGACAGTTACCATGGGGGGGTTGTTTTTAGAGTTATCCCCTATCTGGGAAGTTGACTTTCATAAAACTGATGTAAAAAGGATGCTAATAACAACCGCACATTAGTCAGACACTAAATTAAAATCCTTAAGGAGGGAGACCTAAGGAATGCCAGTAAACAACAACAACAACCACACAAATTTAGAAAAATTTAAAACAGCTGGAGAGATTGATTTCAAAGTAAGCAGTATGTTAATGGTGTCATTGAACAAAAAATATTATTCAGGAGAAATGAGATAATGTGCAAAAAAAGCTTGGTAAACATACACACACATGCACGCGCACACACGCAGCTCAAAATACACTTTATGAGTTACTTACAAACCATGGTTACATGCCTGGTTTTCTCCAAAAGTGAAATGTTCAATTACTGACATGGAATACATGGTCTAGGGCTTGGCCACTAAAACCATAGAGGTTTTGTAAGAATGAAATGTGGCATTATAGCACAGATGGAAGAATGGTTTTTTAAAAGCGCTGTACCACATTCTATATCCTGGAGTAAAGCACCAAAGAACAAAGGGCAGGCCAAGAGGTAAAAATTAAAAACTAGGAAATCTAGACCAGTCCAATAGCATTCTCCCATCACTTCAAAACTGTAGTCGTCTGGTAGGTGCCTAAATCTGCGTAGTTTCCCCACTAGGATGAAGCTGAAGCTGGCTGTTTGATTCCACAGTCATGTTCAATGTGGACGTATGAGACAGTGGAGAATTGCTTCCATACCATGAACACCGCAAAGGCAGTTGGAACAAATTTATTCCTTCACTGCTTGTAGTTGGGGACAGATTGATGCAGCGAACTGGAATGACAGAAATGGGACAGATCTGAGTAACTATTTTGCCCCAGAACCTTCTTGGCTCTTCTCTCTTCCAACTCACTTTTTTAGGACAAATTCTTTTATACAGAAAAGCATAGGGCTGGAATCCTCAACCAATCATGGCCAAGATGAGGGTAAAAACAATGTCTACTTGCAGGAACCCCTAGAAGGAAATGCCATCACCCCCTCCTAGATTCTAAGAAAAATTCAAGTCCAGGTAACAGGAAAGTGGTAGGATTAGAACTATCTCCAATTGTAAAACCCGTTATTGCTATAATAAATGTGAAATTATAGAGCTATAATTTGTTTTTATTTTTAAATGATCATTTTTCTTTAAACTTATACTCTGTTTAACTAGTAATGCAAGTTCATTAAGTAAAATCTTGTAAACTAGAGAAACACAAAAAGAAAGAAATCACCACAATATAGATACAATGTAATATTACTCAGCCATATAAAAAGAACGAGTGAAGTCTTAACATTTGCAACAGCAAAGATGAACTTCCAGGGCATTATGCTAAGTAAAATAAGTCAGACAGAGAAAAGCAAATACTATATGATTTCACTTATATGTGAAATCTAAAAACAAAACAACAACAACAGCAAAAAACAAGCTCATAGATTAAGAGAACAGATTGGTTGCCAGAGAACAGGGGCTAGGGAAGAGAAATGGATGAAGTGGGTCAAACTTCCAGTTATAAAATAAGTCATGGGGATATATTGTACAACATGGTGAGTACATTAATAATATTGTCTTGCATATTTGGAGGTTGCTAAGAGAAGAAATCTTAAAAGTGCTCATCAATGCTAAAAAAAAGTTACCACACACGCACAAAATTTTTCTTAACTACGTAGGGTGATGAATATTAACTAGATTTATTGTGGTGATCATTTTGCAATGATTAAAATATCCAATCACTATGCTGCATACCTGAAATTAATAAAATGTTGTATGTCGATTGTACTTCAAAGGAAAAAAATTTTAATTAAAATTTAAAAAAAGAAAGAAACCACCATAGTGCAAAGAAAACATAAATATATTTGTATGTATTCCCTGTTTCACAATCACTAAAAATATGTATTTCTGAGATTAGTGGTAAATTTCATCTAAAAAATACAAGGAGCTTCTTCAGAGGAACTTGTGGCTAGTTAAAAAGCTATTCCCAAAATAATGAGCAACAATGAATAATGAAAGAATTTCCTTATAGTCTACCCCCAGATGACATTGCAGAAAGAGGCAACAATTCCTTCAAATTCTTGCAGCTTTGTTAACGTGGCCAGTTTAACCATTTGCTGGGAGGACAGTTTGCCTCTGGACTTGAGAAATAAACTGTATTCTTGCCCATCTCTTGTACCACTGGGTACTGTAGCAGTCATGTTTTACCTTGCCTTCACTCTTCTTGAATTTCATATATTAAAGGATAATTTTTTTTTTCAGGAAAATCAGATGATTGGCATATTTTCAGTGTATCTGTAAATGTCTTATTTTTTATATTAACAGATATTTTTAAAACTTGGCTAAGCATAAAATGGTCATGTAACAACTTTTTCCTTCAAAATTCTGCAGACATAGCTCCATTGTGTCCACAGAAAAGTCCATCTAAGGCCAGCCTAGCTTTGTTCTTTTGTTTTTCACCTATTTTTTCTGCATGAATGCTTATAGTCTCTTTTTCTCCATCCCTGTAATTCAAATGTTACAAAGTTCTCTGTTCATTTAATTTACTTTGAACACAGTGAGCCCTTTTGATCTGTTCTTGTTCACTCTTTTTCAACTCAGGAAACTTTTATTTAATTATATCTTTGAATAATTGCTTCTGTTCTGCTTGTTACTTACTTTTCTCCTGGAACACCTGTAATTCTCAGGTTGCCTCTCCATTCTCTATCCTTTAGACATATCATTTTCTGTCACTGTTCCCAACCCTTGTTTTTTCCTCCATATCCTGATAGAATTTCTCTCTCCTTTTTGCTTTGATTGTTTATAACACCTCTTCAACTCCGCTGCTTTAATTCTGTTAGTGCATCTTTATTTTTTCCATATTTCTAATTGACCCAACTATAATTTCATCTAATATGGATTTCTGTTCCTATGTTATAGTACCCTTGTCTTTTTGTTTTTTAATCCCATAGATATTGCCACTTTTCTACATTTTTTTCTTACTCCTATAGTAAATCTTTTTCAGGGCTCTGCTTTTCCTTTGTATCTTCTGAATGATGTCCTATTTCTCTTGTTCTGATATATACGTGTGTGTATATATATATGACAGAACAAGATATATATGTGTGTGTGTACATATATAGTTTTTATATAAATATATATCAATTATATATATAAACTATATATAAAAACTATATATATAATATATATTGCATATATTATATATATATATATATATATTAGGCTTATATAAACATATGTGTGTGTGTTTCTGTTTAAATAAGAGATCTGTCCAGACCTGCATCTAAAAAGCAGGATGTATGCATTAACTTTGGCTCTCTTTGCCCAGTTGGGTCCTGGTCAAATTTCTCTCTTCTTTCTCAGATCTCCATGTGGATGGCAGATGGATGTGTACAGAGCTCCTAAGCGAATTTCTCTTCACTAACACACATACCTCTCATGAATGAAATGGGATCAACTCAACCTCATTGTTCAGCTCTCTGGCTTTGAAGAAATGTAAGTAAGAAAATACAATACAACCCGGATACCTTCTGTTTCCACTTGCATCTACCCTTATCATTTCCATCCACCCCACCCCCTCCCCTGCCTCATCACCCTTCTCCCTTTCGGTGAGTTGCTTTCTAGAACTGTTAGTCTGGGAATAGAAGGAGAAGTAGAAGGATTGGCATACCCTGCATCCAAAGATGCTAAAGAACTAAAGACTAAAGAACAAAAGACTTGAGTTCTATGTTGCTAGCAGAGGGTGGAAAATGGGTGTCCTGTCCACTTTCAGGACCACTGAGGAGGATATTGTTCAGACTCAATGGTGGAAACCAGCCATCAATGCTTAGTTGTGGTTGTTCTAGCTACTGGCCAGAGGTAAATTCTGAAGTGGATCCTGAGGAAGGAGTTTTCCTCTGTCCTCAATCCAGTATTATTCATGAAAAGATGGGCATGGCAGTCCATTGACCAGAGTCATGAGATACCTGTATTCCTCTTCTGACCGTGTTAGCGAGAAGGATAAAAATTCAGACATGTAAGCTCTTCTAGCAGTGCATGGAGCCACAATGAATAAGATGCAGCTTCCCTGAGAGTCCCCAGCGGCTCAGTAGGACTGCATTTGAAGAGGCAGAGGGAGCTCAGGAACAGCCTTCATACTGGCCCAGGGTGATACAACTACTTTTCAGAATAAAATTTGCAAGAAAACTCTTTTTATTTTTTTTAATTTCTAAGATCAATCTCTAAAATTTAATTCCTAAGTATAAAAAAAAAAAAAACAGGAATTAAGATTAAAAAATCAACCCAATCTTATAAAATAAAAAATTAATTTAGGGGGCTCCCAGGTGGCTCAGTCAGTTTAGCATCCAACTCTTGATCTCAGCTCAGGTCTTGCTCTGAGGGTTGTGAGTTCCAGCCCTGTGCTGGGTTCCACAGTGGGCATGGAGCCTACTTAAAAAAAATTAATTTAGGAAGCAAGACCGGGTACTTAGAAATTAGATTAAATAAATATCAACTGACACTGAGTGTTCAGTTTGTGACTGGCTATGACAGTCTACAATTCCCTTCAGAAAAGGCTCTAGGATTCTTCAGTTCTCTCTCTCTCTCTCTCTCTCTCTCTCTCTCTATATATATATATATATATATATATATAGTAAAGTAATTAGGTCAATTTAGGAAGAATGGTTGCTATAGTTTATAATTTATATTCTAGTAAGTTTATACAACTGCTAAGTACTAACAGTAGTATGATTATGGATAGTTCAAAAAGGTATTTCTAGATAGAAAAAGGCCCCAACCATTTCAAAAGGAAACTGACACTTTGGGAAAGGGGCTAGTTTCTGTGGAAATCGAAACTTGAGGTAAACACACACACACACACACACACACACACACACACATACAGAGGAAATTCCATCTCCATATTCAAGTAACAGTTTGGTCATAGAGACCCTGCCACCTAAGCAGCCTTGGACTTGGCTTCCTTTCCTCATTTAATTTTTATTTCTAGTATCAGCAAAGCTAAGCATAAGCTGTAATTAAGAGAATATGCAGGAACTGAGGAGACAAGATAGAAATTGAAAATTAATTAAGATTAAGTGAAATTAGTTTCACTTAATAGACACACACACTAGCCTAGCGACAGTGAGCTTATTAATTCTATTGATGTGAATTCTAAGAGCTTAAAAGGTCTATATTAAGATTCTGTCTTTGAAAGTGTTTCTCATTATCAATCCAACTGCTTGATGAAACATCATAGAGAAAAGTCATGCTCTTATTGATTTAAGAGTCTTACAACACTCTGGTTGTCTCTCAACGGGCAAAATGGAGTGGTCCCACAGCAAGGTGAACGACCACACACACACAGAATGCCACTGTAAACACTGGGCCATCTCCCCATTCGTTCCCAAGGACATCTCAGCCAGTGACAGTTTCTAAGTGGTTAAAGTATAAGATCCTTGTGAAACTTTTAAACTTTAATGATTCAGGCTTTAAATATGGCAGGAACAAGCTGTAATCTTTCTCATAACAAACAATCAATTTTCTTCCCGAGGCTGAAATACATGCATATTTTGTGGGGCATTTGAGTACAGTGTCCATTTTCATCTAAAATAAGCACTTTTATTCCCCACAAGATCTGGAATAAAAAAAATCCATGTGTACATCAGAGTGAGGTAATCATCCCATAGTCTAATAAATTGGTTTTTAAGTGTCTGTTCACTATTCATGTTCAAAAATGTGTGGAAATTCTATGAAGACTTCACATTCATTGACACACATAAAAGCAAGAATATTTTCTGGAAATAAAGAAACAAATTTTGAAAACAACAACAAAAAAGCAGAATCCTTTCTTTATAAATCAGTTCCTTCAAAAAGAGAAGAAGGTTTATCAGCTTATATTTTAGCTGTAAGTCATTTTTTTACAGTGATTTCAACTATAAATCACTTTTCTTTATGTCTAATCCATGGCAGTTGTCTAAAAAGCAATCTTTTGATGAGAGATATTGTGTTTTGAGCACCTACTTGATTTTGAAACATTTGGAATTAACATTAGACAAGACTTTCTCAACAGTAGCATATTCACATTTGAGCTGGATAATTCTTGGGTGTCAGGGGCTGTCCTTTGAATTGTAGGACATTTAGCAGCAAGCCTGGTTTCTATTCACTAGATGCCTGTAGAATTCTCCTTCACCAATTTGTGATCACTAAAAATATCTCCAGGCATGGCCAGATGTCCCTCGTGTTATGAGGTAGGGAAGGGTGGGAAAGATAGTCCCTGGTTGAGAACCACTGTCCCATGGCCCTTGCTAAGCTGTGATTGCTCTAGAAGTGAGCAGGACTCTTTATTCTTGGCTGGAGGAAATGAATATATTTGGATGCCTGAAGGTGTGGTTCTCCCTTGCCCAAATGTGTTATTGGGGTTCACTGCATTCTTGTATTTGTAATTTGTCAATCTCAGCTAGTATGTAGCTCTTCGTGGCTGGAACTACAATCCTGCTCATGTTGAGGAAGAGGACACTCCCTGTTTTCAGCTAATGAGTTCTGTAAGTAAGTAAGTTCTGGAAGGAAGCTTTGGGCTATTAGTCCTACCTTTGGGTCTCCCCAGTGTTCAACACCCAGTCCCTTACCAGCTACTAAATATCTCCTATTTAGGTCATTAATGCCACTGTAGCTTTCTCTGACACTGCACACCCCAGCCTTGCCTCCGAAGACAAAACACACTCATTCAGGGAGCAAACAGCAAATTGTGTGCCCTGTTTTCTACCTGGCTTTCTACAACAGCTCTGTAACAGAAGGCAGAAAAGAAGCAGGTCATTCTAAGAAGATCAATAGATGGCAAAGGAGTAAGAAAATCTAATCATTATACACTGGGTGGGTTGTGCTTTCAAGGTGCTCAAAGGAGAAATTGGAGTTTCCATCCCGAGGAGGAAATATTTGCAGACCTTCAGGGGCTTAACAAGCAAAAAAGAGCTAAAGAGCTATTCGCAAAGCATGGGGTGGGGAGGGTAGTTTATATAAGAAGATGCACAAAGAATAAAATCAGATTTGCTCTCAAGTCATTAAGAATGTGGCCTGGAACAGAATCTGGCATAAAGTCATTTAGGTAAATGAGACTTGTTTAGGTGCACTTAGGAAAATGCCTTCAGGGCTAAATATAAGGGAAGATCTACTCATCTGAAGACCATTCTGGTTCTAGCTGAAACTGAAGATGAGTGCATAGTGGGGAATGGCAAACCCTAGACTATTCTCAAGCTAGTACCTCTGTCCCTGATCCAGTTCCTCCCAGATTCATCATGTTCTAAGAAAGCCAGCCTAGCTCCAAGGTCAGTCTGACTGCATTTACTCCAGTTGGTAGTAAGAATCTAGTTTGCTTTGGGTTACTTGGAACCACCCCCAACCTTCAATCTATACACATTGCCAGGTTGAGGATTAGGCTATGAGTAGTCTCTTTAGGGGATTTGAAACAAGACCAAAAATAAAGAACTAGAAGCGATGCCCCCTCCCAAAAGCCCTAATAGAGCAATCAACCTTTAGAACATAAGTTCCCAATATTTCAAAGTTAACCAATTAGAGAAGTAGATATTCAAGGCCCAAGGAAGTGACCTGCTGGACAATATCTCCCCTTTCTACATGTGCTTTCCAAATAAAAAATGCTTCCACTCTGCCAGGTGAGTGGAATGGTTAAGATCGACTGCTGACATACAGTTGACCTTCAAGCCCAAACTCAGATCAATAAGAAAGAAATATCTTCCAACATTTTCCATGTTTACAATAAACTCAAGTTTTCATTCAGAGTGCCCATTTCATTGGGCAAGGATAAGGAAGAGAGAAACATAATCTCACAAAATTCAGGGTTGTCCCCAGAGATAGCCCTGAGGACTCCTGTGGGCACGCATAGATCAAAGCCTAGTAGCGCAGACACACCAAGTGTCCATGCCCCTAAAATGTCTTCATGGTCTCAGCTCTTTGGTGGTGGAGCTTCAGAGACAATGCTGTGAGATTTCCTCCTCCCAGCATAAGACCTTCCTAGGTCCATATCGGAGCCCCTGGTGAACACACAGGAAATCTATGACTCGGAGTGAAGAAACTCCACGTGGTGATTTCTGACCCACATGACCAAACACTTCTGCTCAGAGTACCCCTGCCTTGCAGAGCATCTCATAAACTGAGCACATTTTTATATCTAAGAGCTGTACCTAGGAAGGAATAGGTCTCCCCAACTCTCACGTGACCTAACCTACCTGAGGTTTCAACAATGTGTTCCCTACTCCTTGCCCAAGTTAGCTCTGGGCCACGTCTCAAGAACCTACTGGCATCAAAACTTTCTTCTTCAAATTTGCCTTACCTCATGCCAAGCGCATGGAATCTTTATCTAGAAAAGGAAAGGTAAGTAGAGAAAGAGGTTGCTCTCTCTTACTCCATCAGTGTTATATGCATACATAAAAAAGCTTCATTTTTAAAGCTTAAACAACAAGCCAAGAATTTAGTTCTTTTGTTCTACTGTAATGATCCATATGAGGCATCTCTTGATATTTATAAGTTAATTTAATATCCCAAACTGTCTTCCTACTATATAATCAAATGGCAAGAGCACCTACTTTTAAGGGTGAGTTAGTTCAAGCAATGTGTGTGTGGCCAGCTATCCTGTTTTCACTTATGTTTCAGACTTTCCCATTTAAGGCTGCTGAGTCTTCCTGAAATATAGATGAATGTAATACATGTAGATTTTTTCAGTCTCTTTATGAGCTCACATGCTGATGGACTTGTATTCATAAGTGCTTCTGATAATTAGATTGACTATTCTTTTTTTTTTTTAATTTAAAGATTTTATTTATTTATTTGACAGAGAGAGAATACAAGTAGGCAGAGAGGCAGGGAGAGGGAGAGGGAGAAGCAGGCTCTCTGCTGAGCAGGGAGCCCGATGTGGGACTCGATCCCAGGACCCTGGGATCATGACCTGAGCCGAAGGCAGCTGCTTAACTGACTGAACCACTCAGGCGCCCTAGATTGACTATTCTTAATCACCCGGATCTTCCAATAGTGGCCGGGTTACCGTACTCTCAGAAAAGATTCTAGGGTTCTGCAGTCTCTTTAATTATAGGACAATAAAGCTGGTAAGGCTTGAGATATATTATTTTCAATAAATAAGAGGACAATTTGCTAACAATACTCAACCATATATGCAAATGGTAGAAATAAATACAATGGACTTATTTTTGATGCACAACTCCTTTAGAATCACTAATCAATAGTGTATTAGTCTGCTAGGGATGTCATAAAATACCACAGATTGGGTGGCTTAAACAACAGGCATTTATTTCTCACAGTTCTGGGGGGGCTAAAAAATGCAAGATCAAGGTGTCAACAGGGCAGTTTTCTCCTAGGACTTTTCTCCTTGACATGCAGACAGTCACCCTCTCACCATGTTCACGTGGGCTTTTCTCTGTGCATACACATCCCTTCTTTTTATAAGGACACCAGCCCGATTGGATTAGGGCCCCGTTCTTATGACCTCATTTAATCCCAATCACCTCTTAAAAGGCCCTATTTCCAAATACAGTTACACTGGGGATTAGGACTTCAAAATAATGAATTTGGGAGGGGGACACAATTCAGTCCACAGCAAAGAGTATAAATCAATGACTCTATAAAGTAAGTAAAACCTAAAATCTAAATAACAAGATGTTCCTTCTCTTAATATACAGCATAAGAATAAAAATGTTTAATTTTGTTTTTCCAGTCAAAAGTTAACAATTTGAGTTGCTCCTCGCCTCCCAGTGTAGAGACTCAGTGCCTGGCTGAATGCAACAGGGATCCACACCTTGGAAAGAACAGGTCAGAGAGGAGTCAGCTAGGGAGGTGGGTGTGCCTGAAGACGACTCACAAGTGACCTGATATATGTCCAAATCATTACAACGTGCCTCCTCCCACTTAGCAGTAAGGTTCTTCCCTCTGACAAAGAGAAACCCTTGTTCATTTTCCCTGAGCATCTCTGCATCCATGCATTAAAACTGACATTTGCTCCAACACTCTTATTTGTCATGAATCCTATTTCTCAACCATGTTTGGCAATTAAGAGTCCCCTCAGTTGTATTTTACCCATTATAAACAGCAAAGTACATAAATAATCAGTACAGATAGAGGTGAAAGACTCCCTCTGGGAAAAAAAAAAACAAAAACAAAAACAAAACGTTGGAAAATAACATTGTTGAATTTAAAACAATAGGATTCCTTGTCTGGCAGAATTGAACACCAAGTGGATCTAGAAAAATCATTATTAGATCTTTAAGAAATATAAATAAATCTAAACTGAAAAAGTTATTAGTTTTTTTATAATAGCTGGCTTCCCTTTTTTTCTGAAGAGAACTGCCTTGTACACAGCAGTCACAAACATTTAAATACCTCAGTGAAGCACCTATTTCTTAAGATTAATGCAACTACCTAAGAAGCAATATTTATCTAGTAAAGTCATTAACACAACACCTATAATTCTCTCATTAACACAACACCTATAATTCTCTATATATTTACATTTTATAAAATTTGTGAACTTCTTTCTTTGTCCTTTCTTTATGGTTTCATTAGAACCTAAAACACCACACCACACACACACACACACACACACACACACACACACACACACACAAATTGGAGAAGATACTAAAGGAGAAGATTGTGTGAGTCTATATTTATATAAAGAGCATGTTAATTTACAACTTAAGTATACAGTCAATTGCTTGGCTTTCTAGCAAATTTAATATCTACCATGAATTTTAACCCTAAGGCTAGCCAACCTCACCCTTCAAAATTAGGTACTTGGAATTTATTTCCTCTGTGGATAAAGAACAAAGAAAAATGCAGTCGAAGGAATTTTTTGTTGTTGTTATTCAGTTGTATGTATTTTTAATGATATCTGTCATAATATAATTATGATATTCAGCCTTGCAGTTTAATCAATTGAAAGAAATTACTTCCTGGCTATAAAAGGTGATGAAATGCAGAAAAAAATGTTCTAGGCTATAGAAAGAGAAAAATATACACACAAAAGAGACTTGGAATGAATATAGGTATCATTCTATGATACTTCTTTTAAAATATGAGGGAAAAAAAAGACTGACCCTTATAAATTAGTCCAGAATGATTTTTTGTGTCCAAGCACAAGAGAAAAATTCTCTCCCATGTCCACGCACACACATGAAAAGTGACAATTTGACCACAGTAAACTCTATGTAGAACTTTAGTTTATATTCCAGCTTACCGTTGGTATATAGAAAGAAACAACTTCCAAACTCTCAAGTTACAGATGGCAGATTCTCATAGACACTTTGCTCTTAACCCATCTCCCCAGCCCCCAAATCAGAGCACACTAGAGGGTGTGCCAACTGTTCCCATGAGGAGAGAAACTGAAGACCCTTAGAGCTTTTAAAGAATCATAAGGTTTAGAACTTAAAGAGAGGAAATAGCAAGGCAGTTGGGAACAGATCAATGTCTCTCCCAGCCCCAGTCTCCCAGGTGGGGCCTGCTTCCTCCTCTTCGTTCCTGATATTAACAACAACAACAACAACAACAAAAAAGGTGAAGGAAGAAAATAGCAAAATCTCACATTAGGAATGAAAAAACTCTCTTCCTCCTGCTATTACACTTAAGGCCCCCGATCAAATTAAAAATATAGCTCATATAAATACAAAGAAAAATGTGTGGTTTATTCTGAAAATCCCACCTATGGGGAAATGCATTTTAAATTTAAAAGACAAAAGCCAACGAACTATCCTAGAATTTATTGAGAGGTTACTCCCTAGCAAGCGCTTGTGAAGCGCTTTATATGCATTTCCTTGCTTACTACCCTTTACAGTGGTATCTGGTGATGGGCTTTGGTTACTATCTCCCTATTGCCACAGGGAAGCCAAGGCTGAGAGAGGCTGAGAATCTGGGTAAGCAAGAAACAGGATATCACCAAACAGACTCCAGGAGCTAGATTTTCATTTATTCTATCTTGTTACCTTGTCGCTATGTCCATCACCACCAACAAACCCCCATGACTCCATGACTAATGATCATCATTTTTCCTTTCTTTCTGAAATGTCTTATTTTGATCTCTCATGTTCTTGAGGTCAGAAAGATGCAAGCCCCTAGTCTAAGGCTAGACTATCAATTCCTTAAAGCCAAGGCATATAATTTAAATTTCTCTGCATCCCAAACTACACCTATCTAAGAAGCTTTCAGGTGGTGGGGCTTTGATTTGATTTGATTTGATTTGATTTGATTTGATTTGATACACAATGTGGCTTGAGGACATGAGATGACTTAAATCTTTCCATTTATAATCTGGCAAGACAATGGTGGGCTTGCAAACAAAGTTAATAGCTGATGTCCAAACCAGAAATAAGCACCCTTTGACAGCCCAGAGTGCAGGAATGCTTTACTACGTGCTGACGAGTAGGTAACACTAAAAAGAGTGCAGTTTCAAGTTATTAAATAAAGTATGTGATGCATGGATTCAGGTTTGTAGAGCAATACATTTTCAGGGTTTTGGCTAGAGTCCCTGAGATAAGCATGCTTTGAAATCCCCTGGGAATCTTTGAAGAATACCTACGACATTTAAAACCTCCATATAGCTGTACGGCAGGAACCCTGGCCTCCTGTGAGTGCCACGAAGAGTTCTTCAGATGGGGCATGAACTACAGTGGCTGAGGACAGGCGCAGGGCACACAGAGAGGTGGTATGAGGACACGGGGCGCTGAGCAGGTGCTTAGGAGAGGAAGTCATCTCTTGGTGATGGGTAACACAGGTGCAGGCCTGGGAGGACATCAAGGTGGACACACCTTAGCCTTCTATTGCTTAATGGGAGACTCATTTTTTCTTCAAGTTAATTTTAGCTCCTCCCTTCGCCGGAAGCTTCCTCCTCTTGCCTTTTAGCTGTCCTATTAGTCACGGTGATTCATACCAACTACTTACGAATTAAGGATCATTTTTTTCATATGTGTATTTCCTTAATTGGTACATTTCACAAAGAATATCCCATAGGGTCATAGTGTTGGCAAAGATATAAAGTAGATCACTTGGGTGCCCTCTCTCTCTCACCAGTATGTGTGTGAGGGTGCATTTGTGTGCATGTGTGTGTGAGCACGTAGGGTGGGTAAGGTGGGGTATAAGTCTGCTGAGGCTACCACAACAAAATACCACAGACTGGGGGACTTAACCAACAGACATTTATTTCTCACAGTTCTGGAGGCTGGAAGTCCAAGATCAAGGTATTAGCAGGCCTGGTTTTTGCTGAGACCTCTCTTCCTGGCTGGAAGGTAGAAGAATAGGTACTTGAGCTGATATCCACTTGATTCCAAAAATATTGACATTGTGCTCGTACATGTACATGGAAAACCACAAAGACCAGAAAAAGAGACGCAGACACTAACAAAGGCTTTCTTTGGATAATGATATTATGGGAATTATCTTATTTTTTCCCTTATTTCTCTGTATTTTTCAGACTCTTCATAATGTACCTTAATAAAGAAAGAAGAGTGACTTGGGGCACCTGGGTGGCTCAGTCGTTTAAACAGCTGCCTTCGGCTCGGATAATGATCCCAGGGTCCTGGGATCGAGCCCTGCATCAGACTCCCTGCTCAGCGGAGAGCCTGCTTCTCCCTCTGCCACTGCTGCCGCTCTGCCTACTTGTGTTCTCTATCTCTGTTAAATAAAAAAATAAAAATGTTTAAAAATAAAAAAATAAAAAAGAAGAGTGACGTTTAAAAGTCAACAAATAGGAATTCCAGTACTATCTCCCAATATCAGAGTTAAGGGTATAATTGTCCGATCAACCCCTCGTGAGAGCCCTGAGATATGATGACTCCTACATACACAAATAGAATCGAAAACCCATCCTAGGAAAACAAGAAATGAAATGCAAAGGCATTACATAAACCAGTTGCTTCCTTCCTCTGTCCCCTACCCCACCCCATAGCCCATCACACCACCTGGATCTCTACCCTGGTTCCTCCCTCCTCAATTTCTTTTCTGAGCAACTCAATGAAAAGGAAGGGGAGGGGAACATCACAATAGTAATGGTTGCCTTTCACTAGATGAGTTCATATCTACATCCTGCCAAATGACAGTATTTCAATGAACTGTTTTCTTTTTCCAACATTCCATTTTTCTTACCTTCCATAGACACAATTCCTTAGGATGCTGTATTTCAATTTTTTAGTAAACCACAATTAACAAATGCCTGCTCTGTGCTCCTTACTGCATCACAGCAGAGATGTCTGAGAAGGAACTTCAAGGTTGGTATTTGAGAATCATGTTTCTAAAAATATAAAGAGGAATTTGGAACCTCAGATCCAGACCACCAACCCCAACCAAATCCTGCCCAACCTGCAAGAAAATTTTCTCCACTCTTTTGAGGTAGGTGGGGAAATACGACTTCACACAAGCATCCCTAACAGACATGTGGCTGCCTCTGCAAAAGTGAGTTTTCACGGATCACAGGGCTCTCTCTTGAGGAAAGCTCCCTGGTTTCCATCTTCCAGAGGTCTGCCTGGATACTCAGGGCCTTCCACTCTCGCGGTGCACACACAATATTCAGGTGTGACCAGCTTTTAAGTGGTACATGATGGTTGTTTCTCAAAGTCAGCAATTACATTAATAAACCATCGACTTTAATAGTAGTCCAAATGCATTGAATATAAACAGCAAAATTTGGGCACATCAAAATGGACTCTACTGAAGAAATAACTTCCTTGGAAACATACCTCAACTTTCTATTGTTTTTGTCATTTTATTTTTGTTTCTCCTCTCTTTTAATCAGGAGCACCACCAACTAAATTCCTTGTATTCTCACACTGTTCTGCTGGCTTATCATATTACTTTGGAAGAGGGTAAATAATTGATTTGATCCTTTACCTCTAATTCCTATTGTTCAATTAGATATGGTGTGATAAGATTACATATAAACACTGGACAGATTGTATTTTATTTTATACAGACAGATTCCCAAGTAATCCAACCATAGCATTCTTCAAAAGAATTCAAATGATCGATGTAGGGTTTCAGTGAAAAATAATTTAGGAGAAAATAGATGAACTCACTCTAACAACGTCCATGATGGCATACAAATGACCCTTGGAGTATTTCTAATGTTTTCCAAAAAATAGCATCTACTGGCAGCAGCTGAGCAACCTGCCCCTTCTTTGCAGATTCTCAAAAGTCAAAGATTTTCATTCTCACTCCCTTCTGTTATGGAAGTAGCTATTATTAATAGATTAAAAGGGTGGTTATTGTGGTAAGCGAAGAACATCCAGAAAAAATGTGTTGCTGTGGGCACCAGTAACAAAAGGAGTGCCAACCTGATTTACAGACCCAGGTCAAAGCGCAGTCAACCCACTTGCTTGATGAGCTGTTATCCAAAATACACTCGGTGGGTGGAGTTTGGAGCGGCAAGTCCAGACTACACACCAGCTTCTTGAAGTTCAATGTCTCCTCTTCTTGTGGTTACTGCTTGGTTGCTTTTGGACATGAGAGGACAGTTTCAGTGGAAAACTTGAGTAATTGCTTGAGTCAGAACAATGGGGGATCAAGTACTATAATTCTGACATAGGTGTAGAAGTTTGGTATAAATGCAAGCAAAGATTACCCTCTGAAATTCAAACAAAGAAAATAGGAATGAGTAAATAACCTAAATGTCCAACAAGAGGAGGATAATTAATAAATGATGATGATGCCACTATTTGATGGAATAACATGTTCATTCAAAATCATGTTTTATAATCCCTGGTGACACTGAAAATATTAAGTCATAATATTAAGTGAAAGAGACAGGATTCAAAATAATTATTACAATCCAAATTTTAAAGAAAGAAAATGTGTGCACACATATGTACATAAAACTGGAAGGAGACATAGCAAAATATTAGAAGATACCTCTTTTGGGTATCTTTCCCCAAGAGGCAAAAGCTATCTTTTCCAAATTTTCTATAATGAGCATGGATTACTTTGTATAGTAAGAAAATAACATCCTAACTTTCTTTAGGGAAAAAAATCAGTGTGGAGTTGATCTTTCCTGGATTGTCCCACTGACAGTCTCCTTCCCAAAGATTTCTCAAGGCAATCCATATTCTATTGTATCCTTCATGATGACTGCATATTTTGCTTTCCAAAATACAAATCCAATTTTATCATTGTCTTCTTTAAAACTTTCAGTGATACCCCATTTCCTAAAGAGTCCAGGCTCCTCTGTTGGTATCTATAAAGCATTCCCAACCTCCAGTCACCCCTCCTCCACTTCTGCCACCTCCCACCCCTATTACTGACCCCACACACACACACACTAGCCACTGTGGGCACCTTACTGTAAACTTTCACATCAGAGTTACCTCTTCACTGGATTTCCTCTACCCAAATACCCTGCCCAATTTGCTACCTGTCACTCTTACTCATCTTTACTCATCTTTCAATAATTACATTATTTAAACATCCTGGGGCCTCAATGTGTACAAAAGCTATTAAAATAACAATATGAAATGTTGAAGGGACTAAATGTGTTGATACACATTTGAAATAGTCCCTGGTGGGACACCTGGCTGGCTCAGTCAGTAGAACATGTGACTCTTGATCTTAGGGTCCTGAGTTTGAGCACCACATTGGGGGTAGAGTTTACTTTAAAAAGAAATAAACAACTGAAATAATCCCTGGCACATAGCAACAGCTTTATAAATGTAGCTAATGGGATCTGAAATGTCCTGCTGTCACCCCTGCAGCTTCCCAAAACCCCCACCAGTGTGCGCATGACCCATAATACACAACTTGGTTTTAGCCTTCCCTGCACTGTATCTATATTAGAGTGATTTATTTCTGTGCCTGTCTTCACTGCAAGACTGTGACCACACCCAGGTCAGGGACTAAGCTGTACTGGTCTTCACTGCCCTCTGCTCCTGGCCCATAATTGATGTTTGGCAATGCTTATCAAATTGAAAGAATGAAAATCAACAGCAACAAATATTTGATTCTGACTCAAGAAACCAAATAAAATAAGGCATTTTTACTTTTTATTTTTTTAAAGATTTTATTTATTTATTTGACAGAGAGAGAGAGAGAGAGAGAGAGGGAACACAAACAGTGGGAGTGGGAGAGCGAGAAGCAGGCTTCCCGCCGAGCAGGGAGCCCGATGCGGGGCTCGATCCCAGGACCCTGGGATCATGACCTGAACCGAAGGCAGACGCTTAATGGTTGAGCCACCCAGGCGCCCCTAAACTAAGGCATTTTTAAATCATGGGTTGGGATTAAGATAGCATTATATGATGGCATTAATTTTATTAAGTGTGATAATAGTATTAGGATTCTGGTTTTTTTTAAAGTCTTTATCTGTTCTCTGAAGCATTTATGGGTAAAAGTCTACAGGATCTCAGATTTGCTTTAAAGTATTTCAGAAAACAAAAATAAAAAATAAAACAAGAGGCTAGAGGTAGAGGGGACAAAACTGGCAAAATGTTGATCATTGGGGAAGGTGGATGTGCATCCCTGGGGGTCATTATACTGCTCTCTCTGCTTCTGTGGATGCTTGACAATTTCCATAGTGAAAGTTCACCAACAATGCTGACAACAAATCACCAAAAGGTTTCCATATAACACAGTGAATAAAATCTCAAAACGCTGGTGATTATTTTCACAAATGATAATCTATGTAAACATTCATTCAGTAAACACAGGAGTACCCACCCCAGGGAAGGAAGGTCCTCCGCTCCGGCTTAAATGAGCTACGAAAGCCCACCTGACTTGGAATTAGCAGCACAGTCCTCAGAAACCTGATTCAGCTGTGAGAGGGAGACCAGCGAACCCACCTTTCAGGATAACTAAAAATGATAAATAATTAATGACAATGAGCACCCTGCTAATATAAATGCAAATGTCTGCGTGTCTGCTCAATTTACATGCAAATGGTCTTTTTAAAAAAATCTATCAATAGCAGAAAATCAATAGTGGTGGTGAAAGGAAACTGATTTCCAAAGCTTTTATTCATGTTAAAAAAAAAAAATTAAAGTTCGGTGTCAATGATTGTCCACACCACCACTCCCCCCACCACTCCATCCCTGCCCGCACCACTGCCACGGCCTGAGCCAAGGCTTAGGAATCAATCTCCAAGTAGATGCTGATTCACTCTGTGACCTCAGGCAATGCACCTTTGTCCTTGTTTCCCTCCAAAAGGCATGAAGAATGTCCCGCAGGCTTCCAGGGAAAGGATCCTACAATCACCCTTTAGGCTTTCATTTGGTAATCATTCCAAAGTTCTTATACTCCCGGATTCTCTAGGCCATTTTCTTTGTCCCAGGGAAATAGACAATAGCCAACAGCCATCCCCCAACAGGGCCCTTTGTGTGGATTCTTCAGTTTATGTTGCATTATACAAACAAAAAGGGTCAGGTCAGGATACATTCTTGCTGGTGGCCATTACAACTATGAAACATTAACTTTGTGGTGTGTTCCGTGATAGGCAATGCTTTTATTGCACGATGAGTACAAAGTGGCTGTTATAGTTTTGCTGTGTTAAGTATTGGAAAGTGCTCGGCACCCCATACCACCAGCAAAAGCCAGAGCCGGGTTCTAAAGCACTCTTCACTTGAAAGAAACTTTAGAGCTCCAATACTAGGAACCTCTCTTGACGAAAGAGCAGAAAGTGCCTTCGTTGTTGGGAAGAAATAATACTGACTTGTAATTTAAGGGAAAAAAATAAATATACAGATGCATAAATTGATTCATAACTAAACTCCTAAGTTCATTATTGGAAATGAAGGCAATTTTCTGTAGAAACAATTATTGAGTACACAAAGGTCAATTCGAATAATACAGTGAAGTTTCTGTTTGGAAACATATCATGTAAAACTGATTTGAGTTGTACTAAATGTGGAGAATACGCTTGCAGCTGATAGTTTAAAAATCAGGGAGGCACCTGAAAGAAATAGGCAGACAGTCATGTGCCATAGCTCCTGGAGATAATAGGTCCAGATTAGTTTCCAATTTGGAAGGGATATTCCAGCTTGTCTGCCTTAAAATAGAGGCGGTATGACACTCAACAAAAATCCACCGGGAGAGCCCAACCAAGAAGTTACTTCCAAGAGATGTAGGTGGATCCCTCAGAGAAGCTGAAATGTGATACAGGGAGGGAGCGACCCTGGGACCCCGGGAAGTGGCTGCTATCTGGGTCACTGTGGACTGGGGAGAAAAAAACGAGTAGTGGAATCTGATGTGACTTACCCCCCTCCCAGCCCAGTCAACCTGTTAGGGAAGCATATGCTCCAAACTACACATGTGAGCTGCTTGTCAAATGGGCAATTCTGGATGACTTAGGAATAGCAGCAGAGGGCAAAGATGAGGTGAGGCAAGGTGCCAAAGGTGCAAATTTTAAGCAGGCACCTGATCTCAGGGCCAGAGTAGATGCCTCCTTAAATTCTGTTCCCAGACACACTGTTGCCTCACCTAGTCCCGATTCTGTGCTGCAGGTGGTACTTACTTCGTGTGGATGATTCTCCCAAATGCTTCCTGGGAGGCCAGCTAAGTGCTCAGCAGGATAATATATTTGATGGGCTTGTCCCAGTGCTCTGCAGGACAGGGCTTGCTGCCCGCACTTAGGATGGCAAGCTCTCCCTCAGACATCAGGAGCATGGCAGAGCCTCCCACTAAAGACCCAGCCTCATACTCCGAAAATACGACTCTAGGGGAGGAGACTGTTGGAAGAGCTTAGACGCCCCTCCCCCTCTCCAGATGGGGTCACTGGGAGAGCCTGAGATGTGCGGTGTCTCAGTTCCTACCAAGGCAGGATATTTGCATAAAGCCCTGATCCCAGCTGATGGAACATGAAGCTAATCATTTAGCTCTCAGCCTGTCTCCAGCATTCCGGACAGCAAACTGGAGCACTGCTCTTTCTTCACAAAGTCCCTTAGTATCCCCATTTGAGGTCATTCTATTTCTCAACCCCAGCTGCACATTGGAATCACCTAGGCTACATCTCCACCAATTAAATCAGATTATCAGGGAGAAGAGCCAAGGCAACAGTAATTTTAAAGCTCCCCAGGTGATTCCAGAGTGCAGCCAAAATTGAGAACAACTGGTCAGTGTGATTAAGATTATACCAATCACTATGGATCCCTAATGGTCCAGCCCCTACCCAGAACACCCAGTGATTTCAATGAGGCCTAAGGGCCTCACACTCATTATTAGACTTAATTGCATTAGATTACTCACTACTCTCACGTGAGCGCATGCACACACACACACACACAGAGCTTGGGGTGATGAATGGACAAAGTAGGCACATTGTTGTGGCTAAGAAAATGGATGTATTATGATTGGTCAGACTTGGACCTAAGCCACCCTCTCTGCTCCTCCATATCTAGGGTCACCAACAGTCCCAGGATCCCTGGGACTGGCTCAGCTTTAGCACTGGAAGATCCCTGGGCCGGGAAACCCTCCTGACCCAGGCAAACCTGAGTGGGTGGTCATCCTCTGATCCACTCTCCACCTATCCCTATCGTCTGCCCAAGAGCCTGACCTGCATAGAAAGCATCAGGGCTCCCTTCTCTCTGGCTTCCAGTTGGGTTTGGCCAATGGGAGGTGCTTACATGAGATTGAAGAATGGGAGAAGCATGGGGTCATGGTGTTTGGTCCCTGAATCATGGCTCATTTAAACACCTCAGCTACTTTCAGACAGCCCTCTTCATTAGCTGCCCTCCCCAGGGCCCAGTACCCACTTCTTCCTCTAGCCTTTTAGGCTCAGGGGTAGCAAGAGTGCCTCACTCTTCTCAGCTCCAAAGTCTTGCATTATCTCTTATTTGTTTCTCTAAATCCTGCCCCCTAAGTATGTAAACATTGTCATTATTAAATTGTCCTCACATTACCCAGTTTGAAGGTGCTATCTCTTTCTTTTCGGGACCGGGATGGATCCACCCTGTATTCAGGAGGGGCAGAGCCCTCTGCTTTAGAACCCCACTGGAGCATATGGGATGGTGGAGGGGCATTTCCCAAAGGGAAAGGAGATGCTGTTTCGAGGGCAAAGGTGAAGGGATGCTGAGGAACCCACATCCACTGCAGACAGCAAAGGGCAAAGTGGAAAATACAGGCCAGTGCCACTCAGAGTATCGTCAAAGGACTGGGGCCGCCGGTATCTGGACTGGTGTTGCTAGCCAGTGATGAGGGAAGGAGAAAAAGTGAGAGGAGGCGTTTAGAAACTCTTACAGCAATTTCACGTTGCTACAAAATGTAATTGTTTTACGAAATAATCAGTCCGCTCAGGCAGATCAGAAACTGAGATCCTTAAAAACTGTTGCCCCTCAACAGACGTGTTGAGAAGTCCTGGTCTACCAAGAGATTATATGTGATGTTATAGGTAAGTTTCCACAACCTCTTCATTGAAAAGCTGCCTTAGAAGCACGGGTTTTTAGCTAATATAAACAAAAATCAGTGCATACTGTGGACTTGCTATGTGGCAGCTGGTGTTTTAAACACTCTCCGTGGGCTCCCTCGTTGAGTCTTTGCCAGCAAAGACTCATTTGTCTCGTTTGTCTATGAGACAGGTGCAGGGTTATTATCCCCATCTTGAGGATGAGGAAACTGAGTCACAAGGAATAAGGAACTGGTCAGGGCCCCGGCTAGTGCATGGCAGCTCAGAGAGTCACATCAGGATTCAAAACTTGCTTCCAGAGCACATAACCCCAGAGCGTCTGTAATGCCTCTCCTTACCATGGTTTTAATTTGTGTTTTCCACAACATCCACACAGTCAAAATAGGTCTCTTCTCTGGTCTTCATTTCGAGCTGGATTAGAAGGGACAGTTAAGTTTCTCTTTTACTTTTAACTGAATCTGCTGTTGTTTTTCTTCAAACCCTTGCAGAGTGATACAACTTGAAACGCTCCAGCACCATCCATATGGATGGGAATGCATATTGTTCTGATAAAAATTACTCAGAGCTTAATGGTATCATACCCAGAGCACTCACACAGCTTCCCATATATTCAGTGGGAATTTCAATGCAGTGTCAGAACGAAGTGTCTCTTTATGCTGCCTCTAGTTTTGTGCTATAAACTGGACCTTACCAACAAGCTCTAAACGTCTATTCCATTCAGGGATGTGATGGAAAGTAAGAGCAAAGTTGCTTCAGAAACAAAGACAAGACCTGGATATCAACCCAAGTTTCAGCTTCTTTTGACATGTATGTTCAGGTCATTTCTGTCTTTACCTACTAAACGGTTAGGGTGTGAGAGGGAAGCTTCTCTGCCACTGTTCAAGAGCAGACAGAGGAACACAAAAGAATGAACTGTGACTTTTCAGACCAAGGTATAAACACCACAACTTCAATGCATTCCAATGATTTCCTTTTTTTTTTTTTTTTTTAAGATTTTATTTATATTTTTAGAGAGAGAGAGAGAAGGGAGAAGGGCAGAGGGAGAGAATCTCAAGCAGACTCCCCACACCGAGTATAGAGTGTGGGCTCGATCCCACGATCTGAGCCAAAACCAAGAGTCAGATGCTCAACCAACTGAGCCACCCCGGTGCCCCTCCAATGATTTCCTGATATGTAACTCAGGTAACACCACCAACCTTCATCACCTGCCTACAAACTCACACCTTATGCGAATTAGATATTCCATGATCCCCCTTTAATGAAGAGGTTGACTTGCCCAAGGTCTCACGATGTGTAACTGCAACTCTAACCAAGTCTTTATTACACCTGTGCTTCCCACACACAGAGAAATATTCTGGCTTTATTAGTCTACAGTCTATTTTACTTGCCACACATCATTGTTAAGCTGGTTACAGTATGGAAACTTGGAGCAGTCTCCTTCACCACTCTAACATTTTCAGTATTCAGCTCTTTTTGCACATGTGTTGAACGCCATGGAGAGAGGGGTGGACGAGCAGTGGGTAAGTGCAGCCTCTGGGGCCACTCTGCCCAGATTGAATCAGAGCTTTATCATTCCCAGCCACAAAAACTTGGGCATGTTCCTTAGCTCCGTCCCCCAGTGGCCTTGCCTATAAAATGAAAATAAGTGCTACATTGTCCTCCTTCCTCATACTGAGTCTGAATTTCCCAGCACTTGAGATTCCCATTATCATAGTCACCCTCTAAATTAGAAGTAAAACCCACATTTTTTTTAAAGTTGCATACTTTCTGCCTTATTAATCCCACTACTGTTCTAAATAAGGTTCCCTACATTTAAAAAGTCACATGAATCTTGACCTGAGCTTCACACCTTATACAAAAATGAACTCAAGATGGATCACAGACTAAAATCACAACATAAAACTACAAAAGTTTTAGAAAAAAAAAAAAATAGGAGAAAGTCTTCCAGACACAGGATTAGGTGAAGAGTTCTTCGACTTGATACCAAAAGCATGACTCATAAAAAGAAAAATGATAAATTGGATGTCATCCAAATTAAAGGCTTTTTGTCTGTGAAGGACCCTGTTAACAGAATAAACAACAAATCACAGACCGGGAGAAATATTTGCAAATTATAACTCCAATAAATGAATTGTAGAATATACAAAGAACTCTAAAACTCAGCATTATCCATCTATGGATAAATGAATAAACAAAATGTAGTTCATCTACATAGTGGAATATCACTCCATATTTTTAAAAAAAGGAAACTGACACAGACTAAAACATGGATGAACCTTGAGGATATTAGGCTAAGTGAATTAAGCCAGTCACAAAAAGATAAATACTATATGATTCCACTTACATAAGGTCCCTAGAGTAGTCACATGCATAGAGACAGAAAGCAGGACTCCTGATCACCAGGGACTGAGGGAGGGGGGAATGTGGAGTTGTTGTTTAATGGGTACAGAATATCAGTTCTGCAGTGAAAACATTTCTGGAAATTTGTTTGTACAGCAATGTGAATGTACTTAACACTACTGAGCTGCACACTTAAAAATGGTGAAGATGGTGGGGGGGCGCCTGGGTGGCTCAGTCAGCTGAGCTTCAGACTCTTAGTTTGGGCTCAGGTCATGATCTCAGGATCATGAAGTTGAGCCCCGAGTGGAGTCTGCTTAAGATTCTCTCTCTCCCTCTCCCTCTGTACCTCCCCCTGCTCATGCTCACTTGTTTTCTCTCTCTCTCTTTCTTAAAAAAAAAATTAGTGAAGATGGTATATATCATGCTATAGGTATTTCAACACATTTTTAAAAACCTCAATATTAAAACATAAATAATCCAACGGATAAAGGACATAAACATTCATTTCACTGAAGAGGACACATGGATGACAAAAAAGCACATGAAAAGCTGTTCAGCATCATTAGCCATTAGGGAAGTGCCAATTAAACCACCAAGAGGTATAACTACAGTGAGTAGGTAGGGGTGAAGTAGGTGGCTACTTCTATAATGTGACCCTGCAGGGTGACCATACCTTGCACTAAGGAAACTGCTACCATATGAAGGTAGAAGGCACACTATTAATTTCAGTGGAGGGGCACCTGGGTGGCTCAGTTGGTTGAGCATCCAATTCTTGGTTTTGGCTTAGGTAGTGATCTCATGGGTCATGGGACTGAGCCCCGAGTTGGGCTCTGCACTCACCGAGGAGTCTGCTTGGGGGTTCTCTCCCTTGCCCCCCCCCACTATCTCTCTCTCTCAAATAAATAAATAAATCTTAAAAACAATAATTTCAGTGCAACAAGCTAGATCTGAGACTACTGCAGACAAGCCTTTTAGAATGAATCAAATAAAAAATAGTGCTAGTAACAAATAAATGCTAAGGAGGATGTGGAAAAACTGGATCTCTCCCACATTGCCAATGGGCATGTAAAATGGTACAGCCACTCTGGAAAACAGTTGGAAGTTTTTTTTAAAACTAAAAATAGATTTATCATAATGGCTCAGCAATTGCACTCTTGGGCATTAGTCCTAGAGACATGAAAACGTGTTTTCATGAAGAGAATTGTTCAATATGATGCCACCAACACAGTGGAACATTAATCAGTCATTAAAAAGGACGGTTACAGCAATTGTGTCTAAATAGACTTAAAATGATTCTGAAATAATGTCATGTTAAAAAAAAAAAAAAAAATGCAGTAATCCAGACTCCAAACTAGAAAAAAGACGTGCAGGAAATAAGCAGAAAGAAACTAACTAGGATGTTGAGGTGGTGGGTTGGGTTCTTTTTTTTTTTTTCATTTCCATTATTTTGTGTGTGTGTGTGTGTGTAACATTCTTTGCTGTTATCTTTACATCTTACATTTTAAAAAACATGAAACCCAAACTGGAAAATCATTAACAGAATACTACCATTTACAGGGAGACTCTTCCTGGGAAGGGAGGTGGGGCTTGCCTGGAGGGCTTCCTGCTGCTCTGGTCTCTCCCACCGAGAGCACTCACCAGAATGATCTTTATCAGATTAGCTGGAGTTGGTGCCAAGAGCCTGAGAATTGGGACACAGAAAAGTATCAAGGGAAGCAGAAGGAAGCCAGAAACAACACAACTGCCTGAGATGCACGATCAGTTGAGTAGATATAGAAAGGGACCTTCAAGGAAAGGGGGTAAAAAGATGAATAGGAAGAAAAGGGCAGAGTCAACCAGGAATGGCAAGTAAATTAGTGTTGTCAGGCAGAGCCCTAAATGGGCAGCAGGTGGGGAAGGAATCTGAAGGCCTGAGCGTAGGTAGGAGACTCATAGGACACAGCTCCGGAAAGAGGACAAGGAAAAAAGAGGAAGGAAACCAAGAGGGACAAGATGAGTGTAATAATTTCTATATGCAGCAACCCAGGATAATCATAGCAAATCTTATGCTCAAGTTTCCAACAACATAAATAATTAGAAGAGATAATAATATCCTTTGTTAACACACTTCATTATTCTTTTCGTTATTTTGATTTCCGTGTGCAGCCTGTAAGCGTGCAGGGGACCTTTTAAAAACCAGACTGTTAATTACTCCTTCCAAATGAGAGAAGGTATGAAAGCACAAATTCTGAAACAAAGAGCATCACTTCAATGAGATGATCTGTCCAAACACACCACGGGCCACTACTTCAGCTATGCCCCCGTTAAGGCACCAGGTTCACTTACCCCATGGTGGGGAAACTCTGTGTTTAAATGATCTAAGGAAGAAATGAAATCTCTGTTGCTCATTGCAAAGTTACTTTATCTCTCTGAACTTCAGTTTTCTCATGTGGAAGTTTGAGGATGAAGTGGGCTGAAATACACCCGAGAGCACCCACAGTATCCTTTATATATATTAGGTACTCAATAAAGGTTAATATCTTCCTCCTTCCCCTTCCTTAGTCTCCATCCTGCCCTGCCCATTCCTAGTTGTAACAGACTCTGCCCACTGCCCTCTGAACTCACCATGCATATGGACAGCCTCCTACTACAAGCACTTGAGACTCTATCTCACGTTTATTTTTGGTTTTTTGTTTGGAGGGTTTTGTTTATTTTTGGTGGCTCTCTGCAAGCATGAAGCAGGTCAGGGGTGCTAGGGGTTGACACCCTGAGAACAACTTTCAGTCGATACAGATAAGAGTTGGAGAATAAATAACTGAGCTTCCTTACCTCCCCAAAAGGGCAAGTCTGAGGTGTGTTCTATATTGTCTCCAGCAAAAATGGGCTCCAGCAGTAATTGAGCATAACACCTGTATTGGTTTTTTTCCCTTCCCCGTCTCAACTCCTCATTTCCTTATTGGTTCTTCCTGGCACCATCTCCCAAATAAACTGCTTGTACTCAAATTCTTGCCTAAGTCAGCTTTTGGTTGAACCCAACCCAAGAGGCTAAATTACCCAACCAAACATTTTAGACCCTCTTACTCCTCAATGGATAAGACATGCTCAAGGTCTCACTTGAGATCCATCGAGTAGTGTTCATTCACTTGCTCCAGCATTGCAAAACTAAATCATTCTGTAGACCCTACCCTTGCAGCTATGGCTTTGGCTCCCACTCCTCTTCAGAAACTATTTTCTCAACAGTTTCCAACAACCTCTGAATTACAAAATCACAACTCTGTGATCCTTGTCAATTTCTGCCGCACTCAACTCTAATGTCAACCTTTTCTTGAAACCCCCTCCTTATTTGTGGTAGAATTCATTCCCTCAGTTTTCTCTCTCTGTCACTTCCTCTCAGAACTTTCTCGGAATCCCCTTTACATGCCTGTTCTTTAAGTGTAGGCTTTCACAAGTTTCTGTATCCAGAATTTGTTTCAGATTTCACACTCTCCTCCTGGAAAATCTCATTCACTTTGATATCTCAAAATATCTCCTTTGTCCAGATGACTCTCAAGCCTACATCTTTAACTTGGCCTTCTCACTTCCCATGCAAAGTCCTGCTAAACTTATCAACAGAGAAATTCTCCCACCACCTTGAACACATGTTTCAAACTGAAGTCCCTATCTCTCCTGATAAGCCTGCTTCTCCTCCTGTGATCCCTGCCTGTAGTCTCCTTTCCATTATCATTAGTTCAGAGTTTCACAATCTCTCATAAAGAATAATGTAATCACATCCTAACCGATGTGATATAGCAACTCACTACTCTACACTTCCTGTACATAATCCCATAGCAAAAATCCCCTGTGGTGGGTATTATCATTATCCTAATTTTACAGGAGCAAATATTGAAGCTCAAAGGGGTTAAAGAAGCCTGTTCAGTGTCACCCCCACCAATATGTACCCATTGCAACCCAAAGAGACTAGAGAATCAGCTTGGAAAATCTTGAAGATTTTCTACCATGCTAGATGACACTTGGGGTGGGTTGTAGAGTCCTTCATCCATTTTATGCACCAGAGGAGAATCAGCTTTCTCTTGCTACAGTAAATGCAGTCCTAAAGAGGGCAGAACATCAGTGGGAGCATGGACTCTGGGCATGGAATCAGGACACAGTCTGGCCTGGGTTTAGATCCCAGTTTCACTGTTTACAGGCTCCATGACTTTGGGCAAATTAGTAATCTCTCTTAGCCTCCATTTCCTTAGCTATAAAATGAGAACAGTAAAATCTACTTCAGAGAACTCTAGTGAGGATTAAATGAAATATTGGAAGAAAAGCATTTCGTGTGTGCCTGGCATACTGCAGGTGCTCTTCTATGGTAATTATCATAATTATTCTGTAAAACTCCTCTAAACCAAATGAGAAAACAGAAGTATATATAGCAAGATCATATAAAGACATGAGAAATAAATTTATTTTTTAAACACAATTTTAGGACAAATAAAACATACAACAAGAACTCAAACCTGAATACTCGCTCAGCAATCCCAAACGAAGGAATCATTTTCATGAGGGCAAAATGTACCAAAGCAATATTTTATTTGGCTGTACATCTATTTACAAGTCATCACCATTGTCTCTGAAAATTAAGAAATATAGTCTTCATTTGGTTTGGATTCTACATGTCTTTGAAATTTTCACAAAAGTTTCTCTTCCTTCCACTTACAAAAAGCCATTTCAGGTCACTCAAAAAGGAGAGTAATAGATCACTAAGATTTTGAGGCTGGTCTCAGAGCTCACTGGCACTAGTAGGAAGGGGAAAGACTCCATGGTACTGTTTGTAGAAGGGCCATGCTCACATGACAGTGAGTGGGTGGAATCTATGACTACATCTGTTGTGTCCGCCAAAGCCCATCAATGACCAATCCACTTTCTGGATAGGATGCTGGTATGACAAGGGGCATCAAGCTGGAAAAATGTTGACATAGTAATAATAGTGTTCTCTCTGTGGTTTAAGGAAGAAGTTAGCAGAGATATTCTGAAGATGTGAGATTTCATTATGACAGAAAATTGAGGCTGGAACCTCAGGGGAGTGTGAGGAGACCAGGACCCCAGTCAGCTGCAGTGAAAGTGGGGGTGAGGAGAAAAAGTTAGTGAAAATGACTAACTTGGAGATTGTCTCATGGTGGTAAGGGCATTTCGGGTTATAAGAAGTTTGGGAATATAGGGGTGCCTGGGTGGCTCAGTCGTTAAACGTCTGCCTTCGGCTCAGGTCATGATCCCAGGGTCCTGGGATCGAGCCCTGCATCGGGCTCTCTGCTCCACGGGAAGCCTGCTTCTCCCTCTCCCACTTCCCTGCTTGTGTTCCCTCTCTCGCTGTCTCTCTCTCTCTGTCACAAAATTAAATAAAATCTTTTTTAAAAAAAAGTTTGGGAATATAAATCCATTACATATATTCAGTGCCCCCCACCTCAAAAAAGTATCTAAAGTTAAGGAGTTTGACCTAAAATTTGATTGTTATGTTTTGTCAAGTCCAGTAATAAAATGAATGCTTCCATTGGTTTTATTTTATCCTCTCCTACAAAACCCAGGTTTTCTTTCTTTGAAAATCCAGTAATCTATCCCTACAAGTCCAAACAGAGTCTCTGCCTTGAGGGAGGGGTTGCTGCCCAGAATGGGGAGGGACCTCCACATAGTAAAATCCAGAGGCAGGGGAAGCCAAGAGAAGATGGTGGTACTAGCAAAGCACTTTCATCTTCAAAGCTCTTTCTAAGTGTTAATTAATTAACACTTCCCATACCCATATAAGGCAGTGAGAAGAGAACAAAGACACTGAAGACAGAATTTGGCAGGATGAGCAGAGAAGCGTACAGCCCACATATTGAAAATAAGAGATGGGTTTTCGCAGTGCATATCAAGAGCCCTTCCCCACTAACAACCCCCCCCCAAAAAAAATTCACATTGAGGAGAGACTCTGGAGGAGAGAAATAACGTAGTATTAGGAAGGAAACACTGATTGACTCCATGCCTAAAAAAATAGAGAAAAATATAAATAAGCTTTGATCCAAATAATCCTCATTCCTGAGCTCATTAATAGCACATCTCTTAGCAAGTAAAAAGAATCCACTACACCAAAAATCACCAGAAGATCAAGGAGAAAACAAGATTCAACAGGACAACAAAAGCCAGATTGTGGGGCCCAAACATACATATGATATTGAAACTGGTTAGTTCATTGCTGCCATGGTTTTGCTTATGTGATTATTTGTTTACAAATATGTGAGAATCGATCTGGAACCCAAAAGAACATTCATATCATTTTTAAGAACATTTTAAAAAATATTCTAAAATTTCAGAACTGGATACTAAGGATAGAAAAATACAAAAAACAACCACATTTACTAAGACCCTCTTTAAGAAATTAACTTTCACCATATGTATGAGTTGGAAGAGCATAGTCAATTCTAAGTAAGATGAGTTGCTATTATGGTTCAGAAGAATGTGAAAAAAATCAGTTAATATTAGGGATGCCTGCGTGGCTCAGTTGGTTAAGCGTCCGACTCTTGGTTTGTGCTCAGGTCATGATCTCAGGGTGGTGAGATCAAGCCCCGAATACAGCCCTGTGTCGGGCTCTGCACTCAGCATAAAATCCGCTTGAGATTCTCTCCCTCTGCCTCTCCCACTGCTCGCTCTCTCTTAAATAAATAAAATCTTTTTTAAAAATCAATTAATATTAGCCAAGAATAACCATCTTCCCCCTTTTGGTAATACCTTCAACCAAATTCGAGTCTTGGCCCTCTGCAGGAATGCTAAGGAGCAGTTATAAGGCAAAGGGGAAGGAAAAGGGAAATGTATTTTGGAAGAACTTTCTTTGCAAAAGGTGCTAGAGTAGGCAGCTCATATATATCACAGGAAATCCACACAACTTTTCAGGGTGGGTCATATTTTTGGAGATTGGAGGATACATCATCACCTCTCCAATTTCCCACAGGTCATTCAAAGGACCAGATGGGTGTTAAAATATCAGCTTTATAAATGGTCCTTCCTACCCTGAACTTTGAACTCGGAGCTCACTTACTCCCCACACCTCCCATGTACCTGCAAGCCTTTTGTCTACTGAGCCTACACTCCTTCTGGTTCTGGAAACATTAGAATTTCCTTTGGAATATGCTGTTTCCTCCCTTTTTGTCTAAAGTGGTCCTGTAGAGTGAGCCACCTCCTATATCCCTCCATTCCCAGGGATAGGCACATTTTCCAAATCTGACCCATCATTACATTTTATTCCTTTGGCCCTAGTGATTGGTTGAGGAATGGGCATGTTCCCTAAGTCAGTCCAATAAGCTTCAGTCCCATGGCTTGAGAATAAAGCACTTTTTTGTGGGAGTATGTGCTGTGGTTTCCCTGAGTGTGGAGAGCTAAGACACAAGGAAACACAATATACATCTTAATTTTAAACAATTGCCAGAAGTCTCTCTAAAGTCACCTCTATCACTCACATTTTTATGTTAGATACATGTTCCATATTTCAGCAATGAATTTATTGAGAAACTAGTTAACATGAGTAAATATGCATTATCAAATCAACACAAATGTTAAAATGTTCACTGAAGAAGAAACAGTAAATATGATCACTGGTTGATAATCTACATCTATACTTGAAACTGAAGTATTGGTAGCAGGATATTGATTTTCTTTCCCAGTTGGGAATCAGTCAGTTTCTCTTCAGTTTAAATAAAGTGAAAATTGCTGCAAATAGCTTCCTCCACATTACTTGTGGATAGGTGCAGCATACCAAGTCAACAAAAAAAGTGATGATGAAGATTTTATTTTTTTCCTAAAAGAAGTGTCCATTAAGTACCTCAATTTTGTGGTTTTAGAACATGTGATAAATGGAAGGGCAGTAGGCAATTGGGGCTTGGCCCTCTGTTTCCAAGTGTTTGTTGTTGTATCTTTGTGTTGAATAAAAACTTTAATGGTAATTGACCCCAAATCTTCCTTCTTTGGTTATTTAAACACACATGGATGATAAGTAAAATGTAATTAGTGTTTTCTTACACGTTTTCATCAAAAACAGATGTTTATAACAGACATTAATAATAACCATATAATCACAACATCTTCTATTTTGAACCAGGAGTAAAATTTTTACTGAAAATAAGCCAAAATGGAAGGTCAAAACCACAGAAGCTTTTGAGTTAAGATAAGGGCTAATTGTTGGAAAACGACACATGAGAGCCTTTCTAGGGGGCTGGAACTGTTGTCCATCTTGGGTAATGGTTACACAGCTTTATTTATGTAAATATTCGTCAAGACTTAAGTGCACTAATTTCATCTAAAAAGTTAAAAATGAGGCCATGCTAGTTATCTTTATACAGCAATGCTAACATAAAGCCCTCCAAAAAAGTAAAAATTCATAAAGGCATTGAAAATTAAAAATAGCACAAATTTTTTCTAGAATCAGGGAAACATTTCTGGCAAAGACATGAGTGAATTGAGAAACAGGATCTGTTGCCTACATACACTACTCTTACAATGCAATAGCGCAACCAGCGAGGAAGTAGATAGGAGGACATTTGAAGCCACTCCTTCTCTTCCGTCTATCCTAACTTGGAGATGGGATTTATACCGCCAGAAAGCTGAACAGCCAGCCCTTCATTTTGACAGAATTACATTCTGAAACTCAGAGTCATGACCAGCTCCAACCCCCAATCTATCTCCAGCCTTAAGAAAGAGTGTAAGCCTATGTTCTTCAGCCAAACGCTTACGTGTTGATAAACTGAACATCAACATCTGTGATTCAGGCCTTGATTCTCATACGCCCAATCTTTAAGAACACTGCATTTCACCAAAACAGCATTTGAAGTAAAGGGTGGGGACAGCAACTTTATAAAGTGTTTTTGGTTGAAAGAGAGAAGAAAAAAAGAAAAATCAATAAACTGGGAATTTTGGAGTTTCTCCCTTTTTTTGGAGTGTCCCTGTGTGTTTTCCTACAATGGTGGAGTCAGGGGATGTGATGGAAACAGCCCCAACTTAGATCCTGCAGAGGATGGTTTATTCTGGTCTAACTCCTCGTGAGCTAAAAGATTTCAGACAAGTTACTCTAACATCTCTGGGCTTCACTCTCTTTATCAGGGGAATGAGGAGTTGTGTGGGGTTGAATGTGAAAGCACTTTACAAACTGCAAAGTGGTACAAAAATGTAAGCTCTCAACTCAGTATCTGGGGAGACGCTGAAATCCTGTCGGATAGGGCCACACTTCTGTTCTAAACCCTTCAACATCTTCCTATCTCACTCAGACCAAAGGCCAGAGGCCTGCCCCTATTTCAGAGCTCCTCCCCCCAAAGCTCCTCCCCTCACTGTCACCCCCTGAACCTGTCACCCTCTGAACCTGTCACCCTCCTCCACTCCAGCCCCAGTGGCCCCTGTGCTCTGTGCTCTCTCTCGCAAGCATGTTCCCACCCGGGGCCTTTGCACTTGCTGTTCCCTCTGTTAGAATGTTCTTTCCCCAGGAGCCACAGAGCTCCCTCCCTTCCTCCCTTCAGGTCTTCACTCAAGATTTTGGTTCTCAGTGAGAACATCCTTGGCCACCCATCTAAAAGTCCCACCCTTCCTCCAGACTTCCTATTCCCCTCCCCTCTTTTATTTCTTTCTCCTTAGCATTTAACATTGTTTATCTCTCCCAATATCTCCCCACTAGGTTTCCTGAGGAACACACACAGAGAACACCATCAGCTAGAATGTGCTAGAACAGTGCCTGGTATATGGTATTCAGTAAATATATATTTGTGGAATGAATGTTATTATCACCCACATCTTCCCCTCTTCCTGTTAACCCTATCCTTCATTCATTACCCTTTTGTTTAAGAAGCCTAAATTTTATTCACACCTCAAGCCTCCCGCTTTCACCTCCTTGGGGATGTCTCCTCTTTTCTCCTCCCCTCTCCCTCTTCTTCCTCCTTAATCAAATCAATCCATCCCCCTCTGTTTTCCCTGTAGTGCATGATTTATCATTCTTGCCCAGCATTTAGGTTTTATTCACGTTGTATTAGAGTTTGTATGATCTTTTTCTTTTCTTTTTTTTAGCTCATGTGATCATTTGCCCTCACCTCATATTCAGTGTTCAGGGCGGACTGTCCAAAATGACCATTTTAACTACCACATTTCCTAATATATAGCAATCTCTCAATAGAAAATTGTTAAGTGTCTATTTTATGTGTGTGTGTGTGTGTGTGTGTGTATCTATCTTACACGTTTTAAATGCTATTTCCATTGGAAATGTTTAAAAATGCAGTTTTCAGGCAATGTCTTCAGCTCTGTTTTTGAGAAGATTCTAGCAGCTTGCATACTCCTTGCTGGCCCTCCCTCACCTTAGCACAGAACGTGTAGGTTGAAAATTACCACCGCTCTCCATGATGATTATCACTGTCCCTAAACATTCTCCATTTTGCTTTTATTCTTACATTTTCCTTTCTACCAACCCCATTGTACTCAGGTACAGAAAATTTGGGATTTTTGTAACTTGCGTGGCATGTAGGAATATGTAAAATAAAACATGTGTAAGGAAAGGTGTAGAAAAATGTACTTCCAGAAAATAGGTAGGAAAATAAAGATGCTCTTCAAAATAGATACTTTTATTTGAACTCTTCAGGGAATTCAAGGCTCTCAAACATTGCTCTAATGTTCAATGACATTAATTCTCAAATTCAAGTCTCCCTACCTATGTACATGATAACTACTATGAACAAGAAAAACCAATGATTCTTTTTATAGCATCTTCATACAAAATCTTCAAACCATTTGTTCACATGACTGATCTTGGCAAAGTGGGTGAAGGGCATTAATAGACATTTGGAAATCCCTGTAAATCCATCATCCTGAAAGACAGCCCTGTGCCCACAGTGACACCGAAGGGAGTGAAATGAAATATGCCACTGACTCTCCAGAGGTTAATCGATCATATTTCTGGTGCTACTTGGTTTGACATAACCAAATTTGCACTGAAAATCAAGTCATCTATCTTTGTTCTGGCCAACTTAAAAATTTAATCCTATTTGACCTTTCCTGAGGTGCAGTCAAAGAAAAACAGATTCCTTTGGAACTGGGCAACCCCCTTTTATCTGTATTACAGACACCTGAGCTGTTCCAGCTCTGTTCCAATTCAAGAGTGCTGAATGGCCCGTGACAAATCTATTCACTTGCTTTTTGGCCCCCAAAGGCAGGGAGACAGGGGGACTTTATTTGTTTTGCTTCGGGATGATAAAGGGAAAATTTTAAGGAAGATTAAAAAGAGAGAGGACAAGAGAGGAAGAGTGACATGATGCCCTGATTCACCATATATCTGCAGCAGAAATAAATCTACAGAAATCATTAGGTTCCCACAGTCAACCAATTTTTCTCACGGAAACAGTTGCCAGAGTCCAACTCTCACAGTGGTCTCCAGAAAGCAGACTTGGCCCTTGCTTCGATTTGTTTTTATTAACTTAATTTAGAACTTACTGGAGGGATGCTACTTTTTTTACATAGAGGCTTTCTTCCCAGAAACACAGAGTATTTGAAGTTGTATTTCAATGACTATTTACAAAGGGATTTTTCTTTGTCCCCTCTTGCTCTTTCTCTCTCTGCCTCTCCCTTTCATGAACATACTCTTGCTTTCATTCTCTCTCTCTCTGGCCAAATATTGCTCTGAATATCCTTTCTTGGATGTTTAAAACCTCTAATTTTCATCATTGTCCTGGAGTATCCCTTTTTATAAGAGAACTTCTTCCCAGGGAAGAAAACCAGCCTGCTTCTCTGAGGATAATGGGTGAATTTGATATGTTTAAACCAGGGCTAAATTTCTGCAGCAACTATTCAAGAGGAAAGCAAGTCAAACTGACATCAAAGAGCACGTGTATCCATCCACTTTGGTGAGTGAAATGCTAACCGAGCACAGAGAATGAGTAGCTGAAACCAAAGAGATTAGCCTATGAAAAAAAGGCCATTTGAATGTGATACTATCATGTAAATCTCATATGTGGTCTTTGGGGATCTCAGGCTCATCACCCACATGATGTATGAGAGCATAGTGGCCAAAAATAACTTTTTTTGTGTTTGGCTCTCACACTTGTTTCTTCCTCTATGTATGTGTAAAGGCCTAAATCAAACTCTTGGTTCTGTTAGGAGAGATAGAAAACGGTGATTATAGGGGTTAGAATTTTCTTTTCTTTGACAACTGTACTTTATAGAGTTTGACTTTTTTCTTAAATAATAAAAGGTATTTGTTTGTGTCATTACAAATAGGTAACTCCCTATTTTTACTGAGAAATAATTCAAAATGTCAGTTTAGTGCTTAAAATAATCAATAAAGCTTTGAGAAGACTTGAGATTCAGTCAAGCCTCCTCTTCCCTAAAGTGTAGAGGCATAGATGGATGGTGGTGTGCCTCTCATCAGCCCCGCTTTACAGTATCATTGCTGTGACTCTCTGGAGAAAAATTTGTGAGTATCTTGATCTAGAAGGATACAGAAGATCTTGAAGCACTTCCTGGAAGCACAGTTTCCTCTGTGTGCCTCAGAGTGGGAAGACAGGAACTGAAGAGGATGAAGAAGGTAGAGGGGGATTATCCACTCTTTATCCCCATTTGCATTCTAGTGGCGATAACGTGAACTCAAGTTATGACAGTACATTGTGATGAACTCTAACAAACCAAAGTAAATGAGATTTAATACGTGTTAAACATGTGACAAGTAGGATGACACCTCTGTGGTAGATGACTTTCTAAAATGGCAGAAAATTTTCTCCCCAGTGTTTCCTTCCTCCTGGTATTCATTGTGTGGCCTGCTCCCTTTGAGGATGGGCTGGACCTTGGGACTTGCTTCTAATGAATATGAATATAGAACATAGCAAAAGTGATGGGCTGTCACTCCTGAGATTAGGCAATAAAGAACTATAACTTGTGTCTTGCTAGAGTTCTCTCTTTCTCTTGCCTTCTCAGCTTTCTGGCTTCCGTGAAACAAGCCATCATGTTGAAGAAGCCCATATGGCAAGGAACTGAGGGTTACCTCCTGCCAACAGCCAGTGAGGAACTAAGGCCCACAGCTGAACAGCACATAAAGTACTGAATCCTGCCAACAACCATGTGAGTGAGTTTACAAGTGGATCATTCTCCAGGCGAGCCTTCAGATGAGACCGCAGTCCTGGCCAACACCTGCATTGTGAGAGACCTTGAAGCAGAGAACCCAGTTAAGATATTCCCAGACTCCTAACCCACATAAACTGTGAGATAACAAGTGTGGTTTTTTTCAGCTGTTAAGTTTTAGGGTAATCTGTTATGCAGTGGTAGATAACATAAAACCTCCTTCTCCCATAATAGGCTCTTCCTGAGAAGAGTCATTTTTAATTTGACATGGCTCATTTATATCTGCAGAGAATGAAGAACACTGATTTCAGAAATCCTGAAGGACAAAGGTAGCCATCTTGTGTTGTTCACCTCATTATTACTGGAAAAGTCTATAGGCAGTGGGCCAAGGGTCAAAATACCTGGCTTTGCCACAGGCTCTGTGCCAGTTAATCTCTCCAGGCCTTGCGCTGCTCTTTGGTAAAATGAGGTGAAGGCGCTTGCTAACAATTACGTCTGAATTTCCTCCCAACATAAACGGTAAGTGAGAGGATTCACCACAGCAATGGGGACTGTTAAGGCGGTGCTCTTCACTGACAAACAAATGTATTAGTCAAAAAAAACATTTCAGTTAAGAACTGTTGCTGCCTAACCAGTATAAAAGATTTGCCTTTCCCCCTTAAAGCAGATAAAAAACACAAAATAGGGCCCAGTGATCCATAGCATTAAGTGAACACCTTACCAGGATCCTACTTCAGGTCAGCCAGATTCAGACCATCTCCACCCCATATCTGGAGATGACCATACTTTCGTCAGGGAGTTCTTTCAACCCTTGGAGGCACGACAGTATGCACCTAAGAGTCCTCAGTTCCTAAGTTGTAAGCTGTGTTACCAATCACATTCCCATGCTAAGTCAAGGCTGCTGGAAAAGGAGCTAGCTCACTAGAAAACCAGGTATGTCCTGGAAATAAAATACCTAAAAAGCCATAAGTGTTTAACAGTTTTGAGCTTGCAGACACAGATGAGAGTTTTGTGGTGAACCACTGGCAGTTTAATGATTTTGAGAAGTCTAACTATGAAATTCTGAGAAACAGGAAAACATCACATGAAATAGTAGCCTTAAATGAAGACATTCTTTTCAAAGTGAGGAATGATTTGAGAGACAGTTGGGGAAACCTGTAAATTATTTCTCATCTACCCAACGGAAAATCTAACAAAAAGCTAAAATTAGTTCATCTTGTGATCTTCACACATTCACAACTGGATAGACAGCCAATAATTCACCAGGAAGGAGTAGTGATTTGCCAGCATTTTTCTGTATGAACATATGCCCTTTTAATCAAGAAACAGCCTGTTATATGATTTTGAGACTCAATAACTATTAAGTATTTCAATTGTGTTTCTTTGGCAGGAGTTGGTTTGATTGTCTTATTAAATCTGATTAGTTTTACAGTGGAAATAAAAGCAGCACACACACATACAAATCATGTCTTCGTTGTTTCTTAAGTGAGCAATATCCTTTCATCTTTCAACTGGTTAGCAATTATATAATGAATCCAATCAATATAGACAGCCAACACAAATAAGTCAGACATAACTGATTTTGTATGAATTAATAAGTATGTAATGAGCCTTTACTGCTTGTTAGCAGGAGTTCTGCAGATAATTGACTCCATTCTCCATTTCCCTCCTGTGTCTGGAAGCAGCTTAAAACAGTAGCCAAAAGAAAAACGTATGGCAAGTAAGCTTTGGTTGGTGAACATTTATTCTGGAGTCCATCAGAGAAGTAATTTGGTCTGGGATATTTTCCACACTTCTGTTCAATGGCTCTATCATGCATGTCACTTCTAACATACACATCTCTGATATTTAAAACCTTGGAATCAGTTGTTCCTGATTCTGGAATCTCTGAGTATTCATTTGTCAGTCTTTCCTTTCCTAATGCATGAATGTCTCTTCGATGTAATCATTCTTTCAGACATGAGCAAGTGGCTGCAGTATTAGGATAAATTCATGAGATCAAAACTGCCAGGAAAGATGCTGAAGTGTCTGATCTTGTTCCAGAAACTAATGCTTTGTTGAAATTCAATGCCACGTATTTTACAAGGATATGTTTAATGCGCGTCAATGGAAAAGATTTGAAACAGCACATTTTAATGCTAATTCATAAGGTGCTATTTCCAGACACTGCTTACAGGATCCTTTTAAACAATCCTGAATTCCCACTACCATGAACACTACTGACAATAATAGTAACACCCCTTTTTGAATTGACAAAGCACTTTTTTATGAAATATAAAAGTCTTGTGAGACAGATAGCAAAACAACATTATTTCCATTTAACAGGTGAGGGAATTGACACCAGGAAGGGTAAATAACTGGCTTACAGTTGGCAAGAGGCAGAAATGGAATTAGAATCCAAGCCCTGGAACAAGCAAATCCGGAATGCCTTATAGCACAAGAGGACCAGATTTAATCCAGAATATAAAAGCAAAATTGCAATGATAATAATGTTGACATTTTTCTCATAACTGGCCAAGACTAAAATAGAACATGGGTAACATTTGGAAGTAGCAATCGGGAAGAGATGAAGTCCATTCGGAAATATGAGTAGAGATATTCCATCTAAAAAAAGCACCGAGACTCATCTATGGACCTCTTGGTCCTCTCAGTTTCCATTAGCTGCAAATGAGCCAGCTACCTGAAAAGTTACCAATAAGCATCTCTTAGTGGGACAGATGAGGTCGGTGTCTTCATTTGAGACTGTCTTCAGCTTTTGTGATCGTAGTTCCTGAAATGTGTACAGCTCTTCATGATTGACCAAGCACAGCCTCAGACACTATTGTATTCAGTTCCTACCTCAACCTTATGGACAAGCCAGAGCAGATGGCATCCTCCCCCATTTACCCCAGGGACTCTAACTTACAAAAATGCATTTCACTCATCAATGCACTCTAAGTTAGTGAATCACAGGTGGTGGGACTGGAATTTGGGATTACCTGTCTGAAGTTGACCTCTCTACAGCAAATCTTATTATATATATGATACTGAGTCTTATGAAGGACTGTATCAGTCAGGGTCCTATCAGGAGACAGCAAAAAGTTATGTGAGAAGTTTAATATAAACATAGAGTAGGTAAAAAAAATGACAGTGACCAAAAAGAGACATCAGCCTCACCCATCCCGCCAAAGGATGCTTATCAGTAAATTTTCAGGTAGCTGGCTCCTGTGCAGCTAATGGAAACTGAAAGATCAAAACACCTATATTTGAAGTCTGTCCTTTTCTTCCATAGGAAATCTCTACTCATGTTTCCAAATGAACCTTATCTCCTAGATATTCCTCAGCTACCCATAACTGAAAAGCCAGAAACAGAGCCCTAAGGTATCACAGAGATAGCAACTGCAGAAAGCAGCTACCACATACTCCTCCTTGCTCTCACTGTGAGTAGCAAACCAATTTACCTTGATAATCATGTCAATCCCCTAGCCAGTAGAGTAACCCATTCTTGGCCTGCTGGCTCAGTGGCACAAGGATCCCAAAATGGCCAGGTGGTAGTCTCACCTTCCAATGCAACGAAACCACGGTTGCTGCTGTTGTAGGCACCGGTTGAAGCTTTTAGCTCTCAGGAACCAAGACCTCCAAAACAAATGAAAAGCAAAATAATCACAATTGGGTTATTAGTGAGAGGATCCACTCCCAGGTCCACATCCCAGACCCACATGTTCTGGCCCTGGGAGAGACAGCCCTAATTGGTCTCTGATTGCAAACACATAGGGGCACCTGGGTGACTCAGTTAGTAAAGGGTTTGACTCTTGATTTCAGCTCAGGTCATGATCTCAGGGTCATGAGATCAAGCCCTGACTCAGGCTCCACACTGGGTGTGGAACCTGCTTAAGATTTTCTCTCTCCCTCTCCCTCTTCCTCCAACCCTCCCCTCCCTTTCTCTCCCTCTCTAAAAATAAATAAATAAATAAATAAATAAATAAATAAATAAATAAATAATTACAAACACATAAAGTCTCAGTCACTGAGGATATTGTCTCCCAACTGACACCATAGACTTAATTTGAGAGCATGGTAATAAAATTCTCTCTGAATGGCACCATGGAATAAAATATTTGTATGAAGGACATGGCTTCCCCTATTTTATTAAACTGATCCCAGGAAAATCTCCTCACTTAAATTCACTAGACATTGCTCAAAAATAAAGATATTCCACCAGAGGCAAAAGAACACAACAGATCATAGTGTACTTTGAACAGGATATTAATGTGAGTAAAGGAAAATCAAGAAATCTACAAAGAGAAAGCAACTTTGACTATACTATTCATTTTAAAGAAATGGTAGAAAGGTGAGATCAGATAGTAAAGAAAGAAAATGAACAAATTTGAAAGAAATAAATGCAAACTGGTAATATTCCAATTGCCCTGGAGTTTTTTGGGTGGATATATCATCCTGTCATTTTCCCCCTTCAACCCACAGCTCCCCCCACCCCATTACTCACCTTCACCCTCTCCCTAGTGACATGTCACCTCTGCAGTTAGAACACCCACACTGATCAACACCATCCAGATTCTTTGACCACATTCCCAAGTTAGTGCTATTGAAGAGGGAACATTCCCAAAGGCTGCTAGAAGGTGGTATCATTTGAATATGTGGTTTAGATGTTTTGGGGTTAATTTTTGTATTCAGACATTTTTCTCTACAATTTGCAGAGAAGCACTGAATCTAATTCTCTGGTCCCTGGGTCCCTATAAGTCTGCAGAGAAAGATAGTCCTGGCAACAAAACATTTAGAGAAAATTAACAGGGTCTTATTAAGGAGGAGGAGGCTCAAATGAGATGGAGACATATAGAAGCTCCTGCTCCTTCTGGACTTCAGGGAAGAAGCTCTGGATTCAGAATCTCCACTTCCATCCAGAGAACAAAGGCCCCTCCCAGAGCTTCATCATTACCCACACCCCTTCTTCTTATAGCCAGCCAGTTGCAATATGCAGAGAGCCAACTGGCAAGGGCCATGCCCTGCTTTTGAGAAAAATACCAAAGAGAAGATATCAGAAGGATGATCCCATCCCCTTAAAATCCTACTTCCATCTCTCCAGTTCACTCCATATCTCACCTTCTTTTACGTGGGTTATTGTAAAGTTCTTCATAATGCCTGGCAAATAGTAGATACTGATTAAACTTCTGTTGAATAGATGGATGAATGAATAGATAAATCCTTGTAATGTGTCTCCTTGCCTGCAATCTCTTTCCCTTCTAACCGCACCCTTCACAATATCAGAGAAGCCATCTTAAATGTATATCATGTCATATTTTACCCACAACACACTCCACTCCACAAATGAACAAGAGACCTTCAATGCCTCCCCTTATTTCTGGAATTAAAGTATGACCCCTACACCATCTCCCACTCCATGCCTCCACTTACCCTAAGCTCCAGAACACATCATGAGCTAGGTTACTCAGGAAGTAACTTAAATTCATGAACTTCTACTTTCTAATGCTTCCTATATAGGGCTAAAAATACCGACCACACAATGCCCTTCTCTTGCCCTGACCACTACTCCGCTCTGGTGACTTTCACCTTTGAGACATAATCATGTAATTTTTATTTTATTTTATTTTATTTTTTGCCAAGGGTTGGGGAGCAGTCCCATATAGTACTTTGTGTATGTCTTTATCTATGATTTATTCTGGCTTGCTTTATTCTCATGCATTATCAATTCTTACCTCTTTTACTAGGCTATGGCTCCTTGAGGTCAGCTACTATTTTTAACAATTGTATTCTCCACAGCACCTAACCTGACCCTAGCCTATTTCTTTTGATAACTTCTTGAATGGATTGATTATGAGAGTCATAGGCAGTCTCTTAAAAGGATGTGATTATAAAAAAACTGAGAAGGCAACATGTTCTCTTTCCTTACCCCAACTCCAAATTCTTTCACACTAAATTGCTTATTTTTTGAAAGACTTTTTATGTATTTATTTATTTATTTGAGAGAAAGCACACAAGTTGGGGGGGAGGAGCAGAGGAAGAGGGACAAGCAGAGACTGCACCAAGTGCAGAGCCCGACTTGGGGCTCGATCCCACGACCCTGAGATCATGACCTGAGCCAATACAAAGAGTCAGATGCTTAACTGATTAAGCCACCCAGGCACCTCCTTGTTGAAAAAAAAAAAAGTCCACCATCACAGAATCATCCCTTTAGCTTAAGTCCTTGTCTTCTAACAAGTATAATGGACATCCCTCTGGGGGAGAGGCAATACCCCTCTTTTTGGGGTCATGCTTCTAAGTAAGAACACGTGTATCTGATCCTTTCTGGGAAGCAGATTTTCTCAGAGAAGATGAGATCCTGGTGCTACTGAGACAATGAATTGAAGACACAGAGATGGGAGGCTGGGAACACCAAGATAAACTCCAACCACGTCATAATCTTGCCCAGACCAATCCTGACTGGTGGTCCCTGAGAGCCTTCTAGGTGGTCCATAGACGGGTTTCTTGAGGAATTCATGTTTATAATATGGCTGTGTCTTTGTTTTTGTTTCTGGAATGAATTAATCATTTAGCTAGAATAGTAAATGAGGATCAGACACTGCCTTTCAACAAAAGCAGTTCCTTTTGTCTCATTAATACTTGAGAAAATGTTTGGCCCTGGAAAATGTGAGTAGGTGAAATGCATCAACTACAGGTTCTTTCCCCCTGATAAAATGATACAAAATAAAGAAAAGTGTGAGATTACTGTTATTATTCCTTCTCTTAATTTTACACAGAGGTGCTCTCTAGACCACCCGATTAAACCCGTCAATATTATCAGTTCCCTTGAGGATGTCCCATTATTTCAAGTCTCCAACTCATCTTTTGGGCGGCTTATTTCACTGAAAAGACTCTTTCCCTCCATCTGCCCAGAAACTCTGATTCATTCCTCAAAATTGAAGTCAAGGATCATTCCTCCAAGGAAGACTTTTCTGACTTCCTCAGTAAGTGTTGATATCTACTCATGTTTATCACTTATTTCTTTATAGCCAGTATTACTATGAATTGAAATTGTACGTTTATTTTTGTTTCAGTTATTTATTTGTGCATAACATGCCATCCCAAAACTTACTAGCTTAAAACAACATTTTAGAAAGTTTTTTTCATAATTTTATGGGCCAAATGGGTTCAGCGGGGTAGTTCTACTCCACAAGTATAGTAATAACTGACTGAGGTTATTCAGGCAGCAGGGTCCAGGTGGGAGCACACCTGGAGCCGGGACATCAAGGAGAGCCTCTCATTGGCCAAGGCATCTCTCCGCTTGCTAGTTCATCACTCAGCAGCCTATCTTGAGCCTCCTTGCAGCATAGAGGCTGCACTCCAAGACAGGAAAGGTGAAGTTGCTAGACTTCTTAAGGGCTAGGTCTAAAATTTGTTCAGCATTACTTCCTTCACTTTTCATTGATCAAAGCAGATCATAAAACTATCCCAAATTCTAGAGGAAGGGAAACAGACTATATTTCCTATTGGGAGGAGCAGCAAAGGATCTATGGCCATGTTTAAACCACCACACTTCCCTCACAAACAGCGAGATTTTTCCAGGTTAAAATACTGCAAGAAGTTAAAGATCTGCTTTGGGGATAGAGGTCTTTGAGAAATTAAGAAGACCATGTAAAACTGTGCCAGAAGGAACTTAAAACAAAAGTTAAGAAAAGAGATGCCATAAAAAAAAAAAGAAAAGAAAGAAAAAGAAAAAAGAAAAGAGATGCCATAACCCACTTTCCAAAGTTTTAAAAAACTCCAGCTTTAACATGGCTCAAGAACAATGAGGGGTTGGGGAGTAGCCACCAATTTCATCTGTTTTCTCTCTAGATGCCTAAGGAAACAAAGTTTCTTGTAGCCAGAACTGCAATGAAGACATGCATTCCTAAGAGCCCCAAACTCTCCACGTTCAACCACAACCCAGAAGTGCAATCAACATGAGGTTACCCTGACATCAGGACTCCGGCCACTTGATACATTTAACATATTTAAATAAATTTTTGAAAATAGTTTTATCTAATACACCATTACACATGGTCTAATAGGACCTCACCACCAGAATTTCAGGTATTTGGTCTGAATATGAAATACTTTATTTGCCAGGAAAAGGGTACAGTGCAAAGAAAGGAAAGCAGAAGTTTTAACAGTCAATTCAATTGCATTCACTTATCAGGAGAGTTTGTAGAGTCAGGTTCATAGCATAATTAAGGAATTGATCATAATTGTTCACTGTAAATGTGGGCATAAAAGCTTTCTGGAGTGAAATTTGGTGATATACATATAACAAAAGCACTGAAAGTTTTGCATATCTTTTGAGCCACAAATTCTTCTGAGTATTTGTCCTAAAAGAAATGGACACAAAAATAACATTATGAGATGTTTGTTGTAGCATCATTTGTAACACTGAAAATATTGGCGACAACCTATATTCAAGTAATATGAGATAAATTATATAAATTACAGTACATCTGTAGGATGGGACATGGATAGCCACTAAGGTTATAGTATAGAAAGGTAATTTGTGATATAATATATAAAAAGAAGAACATGAGACAGTATAAGATAGCTATATATATGTATAAAAACTGGCAAGCAATACATTGGATAATTAGCAGTGATTATCTCTAAGTAGGATTATAGGAGATTTTATTATTTTTGATTATTTATATTTTCCATAAGAAACATATATCTCTAATAAGAAACATTAACTTATTTTCCTATCGTTACTTTTTACCTGTGCATCCCTAATCTGTGGACTGCTTGGAAGTGCAGCAGTTTGGCTTGAAAGAGTCCTAGAAACTGCTGAAGATCTTTACCAAGCTACTTTCTCAGGTCAAAGTTGTTTGTTAATATAAAGCCATCAAAATATGCAGCATTTCAGACCAACCATACAACATAACAAATAACATGTTTTCTCATGAATGTGACATGAACACACTAAATCTGAAATGTATGTAAGACTCAGGACTAGAAATGAAACTGAGTTCTAGACTGTAAGTTCCATGAAAGCAGGGATTTAATTAAGTAAATATGTTTTGAATGGACAGATGAATGAATGAATGAATGAATGAGTAATGCTATCACATGAATCATTAACTTCCAATAAGGTAGTCTTTCAAGATAGTTTCCTAATCTCCTGGGGTTACATTGTTATGTCCCATGCTGTTATGGCCAAAAATGTCCCAGGGGCATTTGAGGGCAATTTTTAACATTTGATAGATAGATGATAGATAGATAGATAGATAGATAGATAGATAGATAGATAGATGATAGATATAGATAGATGATAGATGATAGATAGATGATAGATGATAGATAGATAGATAGATAGAGATAGATAGATGATAGATGATAGGTAATTGAGAGAAAGGGCTGAGGAAAGTTTCAGTTTGTAGCTGGAAGCTGAAATCAGGAGGAAAAACATCCAAGAAGAGTGAAGAGAGAACGGCCAAGAACAGAAATTTGAGGAATAAAGACCTATAATGAGTTTCTACATCCTATTTATCCACATGGCCCTCAGATCTCCAGAGCTGTGATTTCAAGCTGTCCACAGCAGACTGACCTTCACCCTAAAGTTAAAAGAGTGCAGAACCAAGACTCAGCCACAGGAGATCCCTGCCACCCCAACACCGTCTCATCCTTGTGCTTGAGATCTAGAAATCTCATTTATCCAATTCTCCTACATTTGACATTTGTTCTTTATGTCTTACCCCCTACTCCAAGCCTTTTAAACAAGGACTCTTTGCCTTGTTTGAGCCACAGTTCTCACTTCTGGAGAGCTGTATCCCACCTTCCTGGGACCACCTGTTTCTCCGCACCTCTGCAATTTGTTTATCACCAACTCCCAGTTACTCAACCCACCCACCCCCCCACATTTCCTCTTATGACCTGTTGCTAGACTTGGTCAGACTGTCTGCCTTGGCACAACTCTCTCACAGTGCCTGTCCTTCATCTGCCAGCCTGCTGACTAAGCCTGGGATCTGATAGGTAGAGGGCACATTTTCCACAGCGACCCCCACTTTGTGCTTCCTTCCTTTGAAGCTAGAGTCATTTATCTCCTATTATCTGTAGTCAATCAGAGGATTTTAGGTCAGCTATTTACTAGCTCAGTGTTGAATCAGTCTTGATATTTTGATTCTTGATGTACTAGATTCACGTTTTTCCCCCTCACTAAGGTTGAGTGATCCAAATAGGGGAAAAGAATCACCTGTCTTCCTGAGCCCAGATTTCCAACACTTGCCAGGTATTTAGCCAGCCCTCTGAAATCTCAACCTTTCCCTTTAGTCACACACGCACCTACATAAAGTAATTTTGGACATTTGCTGAAGGCACATGTGGTGTGTTCTGTGGAGTTTGCCAAGACCTTCCTGTAGAACTGAAGCATGCAGTTTAGGACATACCTTTAGATGTATATCTAAATGTCTGTTCCTACAATGTCTCTTTGCTTTTCTCTTTTCTATGAGATTTTTGAGATTATCAAGACCTGGCCTTCCGAATAAGTTCTTCTGTTCCTATCTATGATCTAACAAAAATGTCCTCACTAATAAATACCTACAACTTCACAATGTGCCCAGTGGGTTGGTCTAAGAGCAGGACTAATGATTAATTCTTGATTTTCTTCCTCTTGTATTAAGATTGTTCTTGCAAGTCTGCTCTTTTGCCTCCACATAATTCTCTAGAGCGGTGCTCCACCTCTTTCTCTTTCTTCTTCACATTAAAATATTGACTAAGAACAAGTCACTGAACCACAGGTTGAGATATAGCACCAGTCAGATTACTGTACCTCCCACTGTCACCAGTGTATCCAGAACTACAGCTATCTTATCTCATGACAATACATCGGTCAACCAATCTGGAGTTCAGGGTAGTTTCTACTTCCTTGAAAATACTTGGGCAGAAGAAAGTTGAGGATCTCCAGGGGAAAATCACATTAATTGCCAGATGCCTGAATGGCATCTCAACTGAATGACAAGGCCCTGCCCTCATAGAGCTCACATTCTAGAAAGAGAGAGAGACAATCAGCAAACCACTTTAAGAAGATAATGCCAAACAGTGTTAAATACTCTAAAGAAAATAAATAGGATGAAGTGAGACTTAACTAGTGTAATAAATTAGACAAGATGGTCAGGAAAAGCTTATCCCAGGAGGTAAATTCTCCAGATAGGGTTATATTACGGCATGCGTGGCTTTGATTTATGTAATTCCTTAGTAAATATGAATAATTTCTTTCCAGGTTATTTAGCCCAAGTGTTTCTCAAGCATTGTTCAGTTTATTGGAGACATTTCACACAGATTTTCAACAGATGTTGACAAATCTAAATATTTGTTCAGTTCTTAAGGTTTGTTTGCTGAGGACAGTATTTTGTATTTTTAGATAATTGCGTTTGTTTGCATGTGACCTTGGTTTGTTGCAACCAATTGTCTGATGATCTCAAATTGTCTGAGATCAGTACAGTGAGAACACTTTTGTTGTCTTTCCATTTTAATTCTTTCCTTCATCTGATAATTACCATTGTCTAAAGAATTACAAAAGGGGCTACAGTCAAAAAAGACACACATGGGGATATTTCCTAAAAACTAATTTGGGCAACTAATCTAATTATCCCATCCAATAAGCACTCCCCCTTAAGCTGGAGGCAGCATGTTTCCAAACCACATCTGTGAACACAGGGGCACAGCAACATCTGGGGAGGACACAGACAGCGTTAGGAGGAAGTTGGGTTTCCACAGGTCATCCAAGGACTATATGGAAAACAGTTCACAAGTGTTTACACCTCAGTTCCAGAGAAAAGCCCTGTGTGGTTATGACTATCTGACAGCTGCAGACTGAGGCACACACCAGCAAGCAACTTGCTTTAGGGACAACTGGCAAACAGGATTGAAAAAGAAATGGCCTCTGCCGATCTCTGGACTTGGGTGTGCCTATTGCCCAGATAGCAATCTGTGCAGCTCAGAGCTGTATTCCCAGGACCTCGCCAAGTTCTTGGGACAAACTGGATACTTGTATGATTCTCTACTGCCATGGTAACAAATTCCCACAAAGTTAGCAGTTGAAAACCACGTTTATTATCTCACAGTTCTGCAGGTCCAAGGTCCGGGAACATCACGGCTCAGCAGGAGCCCTCAGCATAGGATCTCAGAGGCAGAAATCAAGGTGTCTGCAGCACTGCCTTCCCTTCAGGAGGCTGTGCGGATGAAGCCACTTCCAAGTTCACTCCTGGTGCTGGCCAAACTCAGTGCCTTGTGATTGGAAGACGGAGGCCCCTGCTCATTTGCTGGCTATGGGCACTGGGCCATCCCTAGCCTCTAGAAGCCTTCTGCATTCCCTGGTTCATGACCCCCTTCATCTTCAAAGCCAAGAGTGGTCAGTGGGGTCCCTCTCACACTTTGAATCTCTCCTGCCTCCTCTTCTACTGCATTTCTCCTTCACTCTTCTGCCTTCCTCTTCCACATTTAAGGGCCCATGTGATTATATTGGGCCAACCAGAGTAATTCAGGACAATCTCCCTACTAAAAGATTAGCAACCTGTCTTCCAACTGCAAAGTCTCTTTGGCCATACAATGCTAATAAATAAAGTCACTGATTCTGGGGGTTACATCATGGACATCTTTGGGGAGCCATTTTTGTATAAGCCACAACACTCAATATTTTAAATAAATTAAAAATTCCGCTTGGAGTACACACTAATAATATTGTCTCCACCGTGCAGCAATATACCTGAAGAGTGAGTCTGACAGCTGAGGACTTGGATGGATATGGGAGGGAAAAAGAAAACACTATTGCATGCTCATTCTGCCCCAGGCCTAGAGCTAGGTGCCTTCCCATGAAAGTCCTCCTCAGTACAAAGCTTTGTGAAGCAGGCACATTATCTCTGTGTTCTACTGAGGACACTGAGACTCAGATTAGTTGAGTGACTTGTCCAGCAGTAGAGCCCTCTGAATCCAAATCCATGTGGTTTGCCTATTTGCAGAATGTCCTCTTGCTTCAACTAATATGTTATATTCATGTGTTGCCCTGGTGAAGTACACAGACCCTGATCCAGGTCTGGATTACCAATCGTGTGACTAAATACTTCACATCTCTGCACCTCAATTTCCCCACCTGTTAAAATGGAGACAATAACTGCACCAAGCTCACCGAGTTATTGTGAAGATAAGTGAGTTCCTACAAGCAGAACCCTCAAACAGTGCTTGGAATCACTCTGTAGGTGTTCGCTATTATTATCATCATATGTTTGAGCAATTGGATTTCAATCATATTCGTTACCTTTCCATTTATATGTATATTTTTAAAGATTTATTTATTTGTGTATTTATTAGAGAGAGAGAGAGAGAGATAGCATGCACACATGAGCAGGGGGAGGGGCAGAGGGAGAGGGAGAGAAGCAGACTTCCGGCTGAGCATGGAGCCCTACAGTGGGCTCAATCCCACAACCCTGAGACCAAATCAAGAGTCCAACACCTGAGCCAAAATCAAGAGTCACACACTCAACTGACTGAGCCACCCAGGTGCCCCCCCATTTATATATATATATATTTTTTTTTTTTTTAAAGATTTTATTTATTTATTTATTTGAGAGAGAGAGAAACAGCATGAGAGGGGAGAGGGTCAGAGGGAGAAGCAGGCTCCCCGCTGAGCCGGGAGCCCGATGTGGGACTCGATCCCAGCACTCCGGGATCATGACCTGAGCCGAAGGCAGTCGCTTAACCAACTGAGCCACCCAGGCGCCCCATTTATATATTTTTTAAATATCTTACCTCTGAATAGGTTTATCATCTTGTCACATGTTTGCATTTGCACTGACACTTCCACTCTCCATCCTCCCCTGTGAGCCCTATGGGATGATGAGGAAAGTGATACTAGTGAGATAATACTTTTGAAATGACGACTGTGCCTAAGTAATAGATTAGGAAAAACGTACGTGTTTGCCAAGGGGGTGGCGGGGGAAGGGCAAAACTTCTACCAGACACCAGAATGTTTCTCTGGGTTTGGCAGAGTGAGACACAAAGCAGAAAGAGGTCAGTGGAGCCCAGAAAAGTGACTGGACAAGGGGAGGCCACAGACTCACAGGTGGTATCGATCCCTAGACACAGACCAGCCTCCGTTCTCTGCACACCTTTCACGTACACGCAGGCTGGCCAGGCTCCACCGGAACAGCAGAGGGGGCGTGGCCTGCGCTCAGGAGCAGTGGGGTTGGGTCCAGCAATGACTTCCTTTCAGCAGCCACCGGCAGTGCCCATGCGTGATCAAGTGGGAGCATGCCCATTCATTGAACAGTCCTGGGCCCTCATTACCCAATTTCTTGCCTCTCTCTCCCTCTCTTTCTACTCCTGTGACCCCTCCTTCATGTTGGTTCTAAGACAAGAGCAGGGAAGACTACTCATTAGACCCAGAAGGAGCATCCTGGCACCGCCCCCGCTGACCACTGGTCTCAATCATTCCACAAGTGGCACCAGACGTGAATTCTTTCTTGTCTTTGGACCTCAGAGGGGAGGAAATCATTACCAATCTGATCTGAATATCAAGTAATCACCTTTAACATGAAGCAGAAACATGAGTCCCAAGGGAAATACATTCCTGATTGCTGTAATCTAATGAACACAAGAATTGAGTCCACATGGAGACATTTATTCTTTCACTCACAGTGACAGATTTTGCTATATTGAAGGAGCACTAAGAACAGCATTTAAAGAAACAGATATGCAAGGAAAAGGAAATATTTCCATGCTGTCAGTAGTGCGTGAACATTCATTTGATGATTCCATTCTGTGATCTGTTCATAGCAACTGTTGGATCAGATAGCTGTCCAGCCAACGAGCCTCCTCCATGAATTCTGTTTCCCTCTTGGGCCATTTGCCAAGAATAACAGATTGAACTTTAACTCCAAGTCTGAAAAGTTTCCCTTTACTGACTAGAGTTCGGCCCCAGTCTATTACCCTAAACTAACTGATAAAATGAGCCTTTGATGCTATCCTTTGAAAAAGTTGTGTAAGCTAAAACTTAGTGAAGAAGAAAAAAGCAGCATATGAAGCTTTTGAGCTAGCGGCTATCCTAAACTTTAATTTCAGACACAGAGCACACAATTCACACCTTAGGGTTGCAATAACAAGACCTACAAAGCTTCAAAAGTACAGGCGGATATTTCTGAGTTCGTTCCTTCATCTCACACAAAGACCTAAATCACCATATGTTACCTTATTTTTTGTGAGAGCTGTGATTTACATTCATACATTCCATTTTGTCCTGAATCTGGAAATAATTTCCCCTGAGTATGAATGTAGAGGCAAAAAAAAAAAAAGGAGGGAGGGGCAGGGAGTGCTATGTTCACACAGAACTGTGTTTACATCCCTGTTAGTCTGGATATGCTTCTATTATAGGGTGTGTCTCTTTATATTCACAATTATTTATTCAAATCTGTTTACCTGTCTATTACTCCCATTAACCAGGAGCAGTGCCGGATTACCAACCAGGAAATATGTATGGGCCCTTAGCAAAAGAGTCAACAGCCACAACAAAAATGAAAAATAAAAATATTTTGGTATTTAATATTTATTTTAACAAATTATTGAAATTATCATCACAGGAAAAAAATCAGTACCTTGTTGGACTTCCTTATACTCATTTTTTAGTTTAGAGTTGTTTGGATTTGAATCATATCGTGGGTAAAAAAGGGCCACCAAGGAATTTATCTGTCATTCTTTGCAAGTCCCTAGAAGAGAGGGAACCTCCGAAATTCATCTTGGTCAAAGATGTTCGAGGATGGGTTTGGAGCCAGAACAATGCCTGGCACATGGTAGGGGTTCAGTTCTATTGGTTAAATAAGTGAATGGACGGAAACTGGTATCCCTAGTTCCTAGCATATATCCAACTCCTCCGTAAGGGTTTAACGTTTGTTGATTTATGGCAGTGTGGCGGAGCTTAAGTTTTCTCCTAGAAGATGAAGAGAGTAAACAACTGAAAAATGGAAGTATTCATAGATAAATGTGTCAGGTTATTTGTTCTCTCTCTCTCTCTGTGTGCAATAGACCTTATAACCATGTGACCTTCTGGAGTCATGTGACCCGTGCCTGCTGCTTTTCTTTACACCAGTAGGATATTTTATTTTCTCCCCTCTGTGTTTTGTTTGATGATATTAGTTGTCTCTTATGACTTGGCCAGATTGAAGAATGATAGCTGTGATTGGATAGTTGAAGGTGCCTGTAAATCCAATTGGCTATGTTCCTTGAGTTGGCACATTAATCGAGGTGTGGTTAAGGTTTGTGGTGGCTTATGGTTAAGTAGTATATGGTTAAAGCAAACAGTGATGGGCAGCAAATAGGAATGCTAGCAACCAGCTGTCACTGGGCAGGTCCAAGAAGGAATGATGGATTGACCTGCTGGGCCAGAAGGCTCAGAAACAGGGACCTGGGAGAAGGCAATAGTTTTCAGGAAAATGGCCAAAGCTTCATCACAAGCCTGGGCTCAAGGGAGCAGGAAGAGGATGGAATACAGTCAGGACAGGGAGCTGGTAAGACGCTGGAAAGCAGGTGGGCATCTGTCCTCAATAGCCTGGAAGTGTGGCTAGGTTAACAAGGTAAGACTTTAGGCACAACAGAATGAACAGCCATTTACCAAACTGAGAGTGGAAGAAGAAAACTCTGTGCCATGCATGAGTAGAAGCTCACATCAGAACCAAGGCACTGCTGATGCATATCTTCAATCCAAGGTCCCCCAACCCCCAAATCACAGTCTGGAATGAGATGGACCAGAAGTGGAGATCTAGGGGCCTCAGCATGCCTTCGTTCATTCTCTCATTCATTTAAAAAACATTTTGTGACCACCAGCTCTGTGCCAGCCTTTTGCTAGGTGCCAGGAACTGGTGAAGATGTCAAGAACAAAGCCCAGCAGGCAAAGAGAAAAGAAAACACCGGGCTCTCTCTAGGTATGCTCCGGGGAAGCGAGGTGAGGAGGAGGCACCCAAAAGGAGCATCTGAGAGTTGTAGGAAGAAGGAAAAGTGGCAGGTCTAAATGACATTTCAGAGTTACATTCAGTTTTCTCCATAGCTTAGGTTTGTCTTTGCACAGGATCTTCAGTAATTTGATCTTTATGAGGGTGAACTTACCTCCCATCCTTCCACTAATCACATAGCTGATTCATATCCAATTCTAAAGACCATCGCTAGGGTTAAACTAGCACAGCCAAAGCAACATCTGTGGTTTTGACTCCTCGACTTGTGTCATCCCATCCATGCTCCATCCACTGTCCCAGCTCAGCATCAGCACCCACCACCAGCTGCTTTGATAAACTGAAAACCAAAGGGTCATCTTTGATTTCTCTCTTTGCCTCATCCCTTCTGCTCCCAACAGCCAACCCATCAGCACATTCTATTCAGAGGCTACTTCCAAAATGTATCCTGGGTCCATTCACTTGTCTCCATCTCTGCTGCCACTCCCTAGCACAGGGCACTAACATCTCCTAATATCTCCTACCTGTACCACTGTACTAGCCTCCCACCTGGGCTCCTGCCTTTATGCATGCCCCCCCCAATCCATTCTCTGCCAGGCATTTCATTATCTGCCTAAAGACATCCACTGGTGACCTGTCCAGCTTTAAGATCTTGCTTGGCGCCCCCTGTTCCCATGTTCTGTTCCCTAACCCCCATCACCCTGTACCTTTCTCCCCTTATCCCCTACATCCCAGCTATATTATCCTTCTTACTGTTCTTCAACCACCAATCCATTCCCACTTGAGGATATCATGAGTACTCTGCTGGAATGTTCTTGTCAAATCTTTGCATGCTGGGCTTCCTCACGTGGCTCAATTCAAACTGCCCCTCTTCAAAGAGGTTTTTTTTTTTTCCTTAAATATGAAGTCTTAAAATGTGATCATAAAAATGACCTTGTTTGTTATTGAATTTAAAAATCTCCCTCTCTTGTTTTCTAAGTCATTTTAAGAATGGTGTCTACTCTGTACCTCTGAAACAAATAATACGTTATATGTTAAAAAAAAAAAAAAAGAAGATAGTAGGAAGGGAAAAATGAAGGGGGGGGAATTGGAGGGGGAGACGAACCATGAGAGACTACGGACTCTGAGAAACAAACTGAGGGCTTTAGAGGGGAGGGGGGTGGCGGAATGGGTTAGCCTGGTGATGGGTATTAAAGAGAACACGTACTGAATGGAGCACTGGGTGTTATGCACAAACAATGAATCATGGAACACTACATCAAAAACTAATGATGTAATGTATGGTGATTAACATAACATAATAAAATAAAATAAAAAAGAATGGTGTCTACTTTTCCCAGTGAAAGCAGCCATAAAGAACCGTGACCTAAGTGAAATCTTTTGTCTTTTATCTTACCAGCTATTAAGTTCATTAGCCAAAATGAAGGCATTTTAATCTCAGATGTCTTCAGTAGGTAAATTTTGCAAATTTCCATGTGCTAATTACAGTGGGAAGTAAGATCACCAGGAACTCTAGTAAGTTCCAGCAGAACTTCACCACTTATATTTTTAAATGCAGATATCCGAAGCATCACATCTGAGTGGAATAGGGTACTGGCGTTTGATTTTGCCCATCGCTGCATGTAGAAATATGACCTGCAATTTCCTGATTAGTGCACAATAACAAATTGAACATTTCGATGCTTCGAAAAAAAATCACTGACCTGGACAGCTTCTCACAGTCAGGACCACCGCAAAATCAGAGGATACAGGTTATATCCTATGGTACTATTAAAGATCTTTGGTAAAGAATGTTCCTCCCCTCTTGGTAACAATTTCTGCCTCCTTAACGAGAATGAACTTCTGGCTAACAAATCTAACCTCGGGTGCCCAAGATAACAATAGTCACCCTTGACAGGGCCAGAAATCACGCTACGTGCCTCACATCCATAATCTCCAGAACTCACAACCACTGGAAAGGTTAGCCTCATTTTTTTTTTTTTTTTTTACACAAGGACACTGAGCCTCGAGGACCACACAGTGGGGTAGAGGAAGAGCTGTTTTCAAACTCCTGTGTGTCCAGTTCTAAGCCCTGTGCTGTTTCCATTGCCAATATGCTGTCTCCAATTTCTTTGATTAATTAGTCTAGAAGAACTGAGGTTCACCAAACATCTTTAGAGAGTAAAATGAGCCTCATAATATGAAGGAAGTGAAACAGAAAGAGAATAAAAAGCAAAAGGGCAGAGGTGGTAATAAAGGAGAAAATTGGCACAAACCCTTACTATTCTTTGTGGTGAAGAGAGTTTATTGGATTTCTAGCAAAATCCACTTTATCTTCTCAATTCAATCAGATTGATAAACCCTCTGAAGATTTATACCATGCTGTCATTGTTTTTCTGACCCATCTGGTGACTGTGATCATGTTCAAACATTAAATGGGAGGAAAATAAATGTGCATTCTCTCTAGAATGGCACACACATATGTTTTCAGCCTGACAAGTCAGATTCAGCTGAAGAAGACACACACACAAAAAAATGGATCTGCTTAAACAGAACAGGCTGAAATCAGTTCCCAAGCAGCTGCTTTATTTTGAGCGAAGCTGCATGTAATACTAGATGGGATTAAATATCTCTTTTTCCGATGAGGAGCCAGCCAAATGTTTCCCAGTTTCTAACTTTGTCCCCTTGTTGGATCCCAAAGAGGAACTAAGAGGACCTTCCAAGTTATCTTCTGTTGAATATGTCATTCAAAATTCTTCTTCGCCAGACCTTTAGTAATTGGAGAAAAATGTCTCTAGGTGAATTGTCTGAGAATAAATCACTTCAACCTGCAGAGGACTTGATTCTTTATTTAAGCACACTGGAGCTTCTGAGAAATTCTTTTTATTTATTTATTTTTCAATAAGGAGCTGATATTTACTGTCATTTATAATGGCATGCCCAAAAAAGTTTCTCTCTCTCTGACTGAAGGCACTAATCAGCTAAATTCTTTCATTTGCACAAGAAAATCACAAGAATATTGTTTCAAAAAACACAGATTTGCCTAATAGTTTCGCATGATATTCCTGTGCATCATTTAAGAAGCAAATAGCCGTGGGGCGCCTGGGTGGCTCAGTCGTTAAGCGTCTGCCTTCAGCTCAGGTCATGATCCCAGGGTCCTGGGATCGAGCCCCGCATCGGGCTCCTGCTTGGCGGGAAGTCTGCTTCTCCCTCTCCCACTCCCCCTGCTTGTGCTCCCTCTCTCGCTGTGTCTCTCTCTGTCAAATAAAGAAATAAAATCTTTAAAAAAAAAAAAAAAGAAGCAAATAGCCGTTGTGTCCCATTTCACAGATAAGAAACTCAGCCAGAGAGGCATAAATGACTTTTTGGGGATGGTAAGTTCTAGGTCTCTGAAACTAAGCCAGACTATGAGCCAGCAAGTTCTTAAAAACCACATTTCCCTCCTTAGGTATGTTTTACAACTGCATTTTCTTTTTTTAAGATCATGGTGTTGTTCCAGATCCTCTTTTTGGTACATCTGTCTGGAAATGACCTAGTATTTCATTTTATTTTTGTATTTGTCCTTGATTTCACGAGGTAAAATTTGCTTTCTACTTGTGATCTCGGAGTTTGAGTCGTGAAGTTTTCTGGAACTTCCTGAGGATAAAAAATGTTTGTGAGGGAGGAGGTGGGCATCGTGACTGCACACGGGGGCAGGTGCTGACTCACACGCTGTTCTAGAAGTAGTCAGGACACCAGCTGCACCTCTCTACCTCCCCTGCCCATCCTTGTATTCTCACAGCCTGTGTTGCCTTTGGAACTGAGAGGTCTCACGCCAAGCCAGCCTGTCAGAGTTTGAGAACAGTCACATGGGAAGTTCTAGAAATTGACCATTCATCAAGTGAGAGAAGAAATATGAAAAACAACTTCATCCTTCCATCAAATGTCAGCTCACCGAAATATGCATCTATGGAAGAGGCTCAGTGAGCCCTTGAAATAAACTGTTTTATCCCCTGATAATGTTTTCCAAATGTGGCCTTTGTGACTCACCTGTGTATCAAAATCACTTGCAGCAGTGTTAGGAAAGGAGAGGCACAAGGGAAGAAACAGTAGTGTTAAAAATGCAGATTCATTTTCCCCACCCCAGAGGTAGTGGATCAGAATCTCTAATGCAGCATTAGAAATTGGAATCTGCATTTCCTGGGGTAAGCCTTATGCATTTTGATTTCTTAAAAACAGCTATTTAAAGAGGTAAATTAACCTATGCAAGAAAGTACCATCTTGGATTGAAAATTGAACAGTGGTGAGAAATGAAGCGTACCTTCTATGACATTTCTTGGCCATTGTGACTATAGTTTTTTTCGGCTTTATTGAAGTATAAATGACACATGATTAAGGTGTATTACCTGATCATTTGATACATGTATATATTATGAAATGATCTCCAGAGTAAGGTTTAGCCAACATCTTATCATCTCACGCAATTAATTTTTGTGTGTGTGGTGAGAAAATGTAAGATCTACTATTTTAGCAACTTTTAAGTGCATGATACAGTATTGTTAATTGTCATTACCATGCTGGATAGTAAATCCCTAGAACTTATTCATCTTATAACTGGAAGTTTGTACCATTTATCCAACATCTCCCCATTTCCTCTACCCTCCAGCCTGTGGTAACCACCGTGCCATTCTCTGTTTCTACGAGTTTGGCTTGGCTTTTTTTTTTTTTTGATTCCACATGTAAGTGGGATCATATGGCATTTGTCTTTCTCTGTCTGACTTATTTCAGTTAGCACAACATCTTCAAGGCCCACCCATGTTTTCATAAATGACAGGATTTCCGTCTATTTATGGCTGAATAATATTCCGTATGCATAGATCACATTTTCTTTATGCTTTCATCTATAGACAAACTTAGATTGCCTTCATGTCTTGGCTATTGTGAATAATGTTACAATGAACACAGGTGTAGAGACTTCTCTTTGAGACAGTGATTTCATTTCCTTTGGATTTATACCCAGAAGTGGGATTGCTGGATCATATGGCAGCTCTATTTTCAATTTTTTCACGAACCTCCATACTGTGTCCCATAGTGACTATAACAATTTACAAGTGACAATAGTCTTTAAAGCATTAAAATGTTGGAATATATCTTTGGGCAGAGATTGATTTGGTGGCCTGAAAATAGTTATTTTATCATTGTTTTATTACTGTGATAGACACACACAGATTGTCCTTTTTAAATGTGGCTTTATTACCACGCCATCTTTCTGGTTATGTTTGCATATGGCTTTAACTATGGCTTGCTTCTTCAAACACTTGGGTTGTTGGGAATTTTGTTTGGTTGATAGACTGATTGGTTAATATCCCTCTTGTCCACACTGTGGTTGCTACAGATATTAGAACTGCTTCCTTATCGAATAGTACCATGGTTTCAGTTTTCACACTAGTGTGGTTTTGTTTATCAACTGGAACTTATCAGCAGTTATTTTAACTTACGTAGTTACTATTTCTAACATAAATAGGGGCTTTTAAGAAATTGTTAGCCAAACATTTAACTAGAAGAAGAGAACTTAAACAAAGGAGAAAGCAAGATAAGCCTTGCTTTCTGTCTTGGTCCAACCTCAACGGTGCAGAAGGGAGGGTCAGCCTAACGGATGGGGTTCCCAAAGCCAAGCCTGGAGGAAAAAGCCTCTTCCCCGAGGTTTTTCACAATGTCAAAAGAAGTCAAAACCAAAAATTGTGCAAGGCATAGGATGCAGTAAGCCACGGAGCTCTGAGATGAAGGAGGCTAACCCCAGAAGTGAGCCTCCAGGAAGTAACAGTGTGGTCTGGGTGAAGCAGGAAGGGCTTGGCCTCTTCACTGGAAATGCCTTTGTGTTCTGCAGCTGGTTTTGATGTGTTAGCTGTTGCATGGGGGCTAGGAAGGCCCATTGTAAGTCAAGGCTATGGATGGCATACATTGCAAATTCTAAGTGAACATTTTCAGTCTGCGGGTCTCTGCCCATTAGTGGGTCATAAAATAAATTATTGGATAGCAAAAGGTTTTTGTTATTTTCACAAAATAATGGAATATGATAGAATAAATAGAACAAAACAGAATAAGGTACATTGTACCTGGTAAGGGAAATATTATTTGGGGAAAGTGTGTGTGTGTGTGTACTATTCTGTAATGTATTTTGTGTTTCTTAGTGTATGTCAATGTCAAAAGAAGTTTGAGAAACAAAATAATTTTCCAGATAGGCCCTGCCCACCCTAATCCTGACCATGACACTGAACAGGCAACATTCAGATAGAGTTAGGCCTGCATCTTGGGTTAATCTTGGCTCCACATTTGCTCAGCACCAGCCTCCCTCTTGCATGAGACTAGAATTAGCCTTATTGCCTCAGCCTAGTCCAGGTAAGCTGCCTGGGAATTCACATGGCCTCCGGTTTCAGCCTTTCTTATGACATTCATAGCACCAGGCTCTTTGACTAGGTTTCTATCCTAATTGGCACTCAAATTCCTAGCTAGTCCTAGAAACTGCCCTTAAAATCCAGGTGAGCGCCCTAACAACCTGCTTAATTATTGCTTGGAACATCTTCCCAAGGATGCAAACCCTGCCATTTTACCCCACACATGAGCTGGAGTCCTCTGTTCACCCATAAGCTTCTTTTCTGGAACTGTGCCTATGGCATAACTCAGACTATCACCATTACTGGAAACTGGCTACTGATGCCCCCAAGGCAGCCTCAACCCCCATCTCAGCTGGAACTATGGATCATGATGATTAATCCAGAGCTGAGCTTTGAGATTTGCCTAGAGGAGTGGTTCTCCAAGTGTGGTCCCAGATGAGCAGCATCAGCATCACGCCGGTAACTTGCTAGAAATGCAAATTATAGGGCCCACCACAGACCTACTGAATCAGAAACTCTGGGGATGGGGCCAAGCCATCTGGGTTTCAACATGCCTCCCAAGTGATTCTGATGTGCTTTATAGTTTGAGGACCACTGTTTTAGGGCAAAGGGAAATGTACTAGAAAATCTATTGACACCTGATAAAAGACAAAACATCTTCCTTCTTCTCTTCCTTCACACAGATTGTGATGATGCCATGCTCAAATGGAACCTGTTCATGTATTAACTTTTTAATACCTTATAACGGATATATTCCCACCGTAGTCTTTGTTCTTCCAGTTTTACTCAATTGAAGTATGAGGACATTTAAGTGGACCTGATTGAATAAAAACTGAAAAAACAATAACAGAATTGTTTTGAGGTTTGCAAGTTTCCAGAATACTAAAAAAGTTTTCATTTGTTAAATTTCACTTGCTAAATTTCCTTATTCCAGTTGGGACTATCAGCAAAAGAGATATGAATCTCAGGAGGCACCTTTTTTCTCATGAAAACACAAACCAGTGTTTGTTTGTTTGTCTTGTTTTGTTTTATTTTATGATTTTCCTTCTTTACACTCAAAAGGTTCAGATAAAACTCCAGGCATTAGGTTCTTTATCCCAAATGCACATTTTTAGTTTGTCCATCGGCCACCACCTTAAAGCCCAGACTACTGTTGAATTTTATAGTAATTCACATGTAACCACATTGAGAAGAAAGCATGCCCTAGTGACGAACAAAGTTTCTCAATATTTTTTGGTCTATGATCCATCTGTGAACTTCCTAGTAAAGAGCTCCTTCCAGTCATCAGCCTACTCCTCTGTTAACCCTTAGCCTTCCAAACCCAAGCACAAATGTGTATACACTGATTTTTACAAACCTACACACATCCACCTTCTCTCGACTAGAAATACTGATTAGGCAGGCAACAGAAACTAAGAATCAACCAATACAAAGAAACATGGCGTTGAGAGTCACATACCTCATGTCCCACTTAGAGCTGTCAAATGACTAGTTATAGCGAGCATATATTTTTCTGATCTGTCCAGCAACCCTTCCTTTGGGGAGTGATCCCACCATTATTCTCTAGAAGCCTCCTTAGACCACATAGTACAGGTGGTGTTAATACCATCTTCCTGCTAAAGAAGTGGCCATGACCTAGGCTAGGTCAGCCACAGGACTGAGCCCATCTCTCTGGGTGAGGTGATTAGATTAGGAACGAGCCAGTCATAACATCCCTAGGACTCTTGTCCTGAGAGGCAGCTGTTATTTCTCTACAACTAGGAATACTGAAAACCATCTGCATCTGGAACATCTGGGGGCCATTGTGCGCCCTCCTGGGGTGAGGATGAGAGGGAAGCCAGCTGACGGAAGTCTATCTACAAGGTCTGGAGCCACTATGCCCAAAGTCAAGTGTACCTCTTTGCCTCCCCAGTTACCTGTGCCAGTCGATTAACCTTTTCACAAAATATAGTTTGAGTTGCGTTTTCATCATTTGCAATCAAGAGCCTCATAGAGTTTGCTGAATATCCCTGAAAATTGGTTTTCTAATTTACTCAATAAATGGAAAAATTATTCTCAGTGGCTTTTTCCAGATCTATGATTCTAAAACATACTCTATTCTCTAAATTGGGCAGATTATTTTCTAATATAGAATGCCAATTTATCCACTCCTGGACCAGTTTTCTTTTATTTAAATTAAATCAAAGTTATCATGCCTACATTTTCTGTGAAGATTAATTAAGTCAAAATTCACGGATGCTGGGACGAGCAAATCTTCCCTTCCGGTCTGATGCAAAACATTCACGGGAGCCTGCAAGCACGAGCTGCACAAGGTCCGCTGTCTTCTTGACATTGACCTTGTTTTGTAACTGGTAGATCAGCACCTTATTTGGTTCTGGTGAGAATCCAAACAAAGAGCAAAAGCAAAATGCCTCGATAATATTTGCTGTCGTACTGTGAGCAGTTATATCATGAGAATCAAAGCATTGGCAGCCCCGATAAACCCTAATGAACACAAGGAAAGGTTTCATTTCTCTATAAACAGTTTTTATATATAAATGTCACATGAAAGGCAGTGGGATTAAAGATTTATGCCACGGAGTTGCCTGGAAAACATCACCCAAGCACTGTTGTTCCTTTGGCAGGCGATGTAGTGGCACTCCTGTTTGTTTAATCTAGGCTTCTCTTTCTTAGAACTCTACACTGTCAAAACAGTCCTTTGTTCTCAGGGTATGTGTGTAGAATTGTACTAAAAAGAACAGGGGGCATTTTATTTCTTTTATTAAGGAAAAAAGACCAGAGGCAAATATGAGCAAATGTTCAAGTATACTTCTAGGTATGAAGAGCACAGAGCTTTTCATATACAAAGAAAGTTCTTGGGCTCTTCGGCTTACACCAAGTTATCACCCAGAAATAACAAGACTCCATAAGAATTCGTGAGCTCATGTTCTGTCCTAAGAGGAGCACTTAATGATTCAAAAAAAAAAGTTCTCATCAAGTATCATTACTTCGAACCCAGGGATGAAAAATTAACCACAGCTCCGAGCATCAAAGTTGCCAAACTTGGAATCCACCCTCAAAACCTGTTTGAGTAGCACAGAGCAAAAACTCAATTCACCATTTGTTAAAAGAGTTTCTTCACCTTTCAGATGGGACTTCTGGGGCAGGGGCTTGAACTACCACAAAGGAAGGCTGTGGAAGGCCAATAAAGAAATTTCACATGCAGAGGAAGTTACCTCATTCATATAAATTATACAATTACTTTGCAGATAATTTGAATTTTTACTGCTTCAGTATTATTTGTGATTTTCATTATTGCTTTGGCACTGAATAACACCAAAAACATGGGGGGTTTGTAGCATAAAAGCAATAGCTTTGTTCATGTACACATATTTCTGTAACCAATTCGAATGTTATTAACACAGCATCAACCATGGGAATGTAATAAGTTTTCATCAGAAAGAATGTTTTCACATCATTTAATAGGTCAATTATTGGACAATATTATTCATTCATGGAAACTATCATTATAGTGACCCAAAATATATCATTATTTTCAGTAGAGCTTGCTTCCAAGAGATGCTGGGATTCAAATATTACAGATCTCTTATAGTGATTATTAGACATGTAAGGTCCTGACCTTATATTAGAATATGGACAAATAAACCTATTTAAACATTTAAATGTTTTAGGGTAAAATATAATAATTAAGGTAAGTATACCATTTTTTATGATTCCCAAAGTAAACAGCTTTTTTAATCTAATGGACCGATTAACAACCAACAGAGATGTATTATAACATCATAATTTATATTTATTGTTTTTACATTTTTATAATCAAACTAAAGACATAGATTAAGTATGAGAAGCTTAATTCCATTTATAGAACAGAATGTAAATGCTCAAAACCTGAATAATGTAAAAGGAAAGGCAGAACCAATGAAAGTCAGCAGTCAGTCAGAAGAGAAAAAGCTGACTGACACATGGGAGACAAATTTCCTCAACCTCTGTAGTGAGGACTTGAAGAAATACTACCTAAAACCAAGGAGTTAAAAGAGAGAGATATAAATATGCTATGGTCTGAATGTGTCCCCAAAATTCACATGTTAAAAACCTAATGACGAAGATGATGGTATTAGGAGGTAGGCCTTTGGGAGGTAATTAGGTCATGAGGGTGGAACCTCATGAATGGGATTAGTGCTCTTATGAAGACGAGCCCAGAGAGCTCTCTCGTCTCTTTCCACCATGTGAGGACACAAGAAGTCAGCAGTCTGCAACCCCAAAGAGGGCCATCACCAGAATTTGATCATATTGGTACCCTGCTCTTAGACTCTCTGGGGTCCAGAACTGTGAGAAATAAATTTCTTTTGTTTATAAGCCCCCCAGTCTGTGGTATTTTGTTATAGCAGCCTGAATGGGCTAAGGCAAAGTATAAATATGCATAGTGCATGGAGTTACATAGGTGATCATGAACTAGATATAACATAAAGGAGAGTTTAAGAAAAGCGGGTGTAAGTAAGACAAATCTTTTACCTCTAAGAGCAGAGATCAGCACTGATACATTTGATAAAAAAAGAGAAGTAGAAGTATATTATTTTGCACTGCCAGTCAGCTATCAGGAGAATAAAACCTGAAATGGTTAAATCCCAGTTGTCATCTTACTTGATCTGTGGGCAACATTTGAGCAGTTGATAAATCCCTCCTTGATATCTTGCTTCATTTGGTTGCCAGGTCTCAGGATTGTTCTCCTACTTCACTCATTCCTTCTTGGTCCTCCTTACCGCTTCCTCCTTGAAACTTATAACATCGGGGTGCCCCCAGACCACACTTGGTAATGACAGTCCCTTGGCATAGGATCATCTGCATATTTTCTTAAGATTTTTGAAAGTTGTAACTCATTATGATAATTCTAGCTGACAAATACTTATTAAGTACCTATGATATGCAAGACACTGTATTATATTCTTGGGCAACATTGTTCTTTCTAAAACTTTCTGTGATGATGGAAACATTCTATATCTGCATTGTCCAGTATGGTAGCCACTAGCTTCATGCAGCTATTGAGTGCCTGAAATGTGACTAGAGTATAATGGATGGGCAATCAGTGGCTACATGTGGCTAGGGGCTATTGTATTGGACAGTATATTTCTAATGACTCGGCTATGTAAAGGACATTTATGGTGGTCCTCGATCCTTGGATCTTACCTTTCAATAAGGAAAGGATCCTACTTAAAAAAAAAAAAAAAGAAAAAGTTTTAGAAAACAGAGGATAATGGGCTCTTTACCACAACTAAACATGGGCCAAGTTCATTGGACTATACAATATAAAGATTTTGGAAAGCTGATCCTAATTTTTACTGGTAAAAGATAAGGAAGACCAAATCTACCTCTCCCGTTGTTAAAATTATTGTGTTTTTTTTAATAGTACATTAATTCCATTTTTAACTTCATAAATGTTGGTGGTTTGGGAACAGAATGTTATAAAATGGACTGAATAAAACCCAAGACATAACAGACCCGTTGTAGCCAACTTTAATTTTGGTCTTCCTTGTTTTTCAATGCTGTCTCTTCAGTTTCAAAGATCTCGTTAGAAGTGCTGTTATTTCACCTGCCTCTAATTCTGAACTTCCTGCTCTAAGCTTGTTTCCTAATATTTATCATATGCCTTATGAATATCCCCCTATATCACTAATACTGGCCTTTTATTGTTGTAAACCTCTGCATGGTCATAGTCCACTAATGACATATAATTTCAACTTGTTTCTGGCAGGGAAGGGAAATATCTGACATTTCATTCTAATTGATGTCCCATTACATTAAAATTTATATTTCTTTATTGTGCATTGTCTCAGGGCATATTTGCATATGGTAGATATCTAGGTTTTAGTTGCTTAGACATTTTCAGTATGTAAAAGAAAAAAGTCCTTTCTTTAGAATTATTTTGACTATTCTTTAAATGAATGAACATCTGCTATACTTATATATAGTTCATGGTCTACAAAAGCCACACCCACCATTATTTTCCAAACCACCTCTCTCTCTCTCGATTTAATTACAGGTACTGGATGTATCTGGCTGCTACTGGACACACGCTTAGCTTTCTAAGTTTCACCTGAAAGCGTGTTCTAGTTGCCATTTGATTCCTTTCCAGGGATTTTTAGAGGTGTTACAACCCAACATTTGCTTTTGGTCTTTAAGCCTCGGAGCAAAGTTTAGAGTGGAGGTCTACCTCTTGTTGGAGATGAGGACTCCACATACACTCTCGACCTATGCCTTCACTTAAGAATCTCTTACTGAATGGAAAGCTGGTATGAGAAACTTGTTTTTCCCTAAAGAGGCAAGTTCTTCAAACTTCTATTACAAACCAGCTAGTTATTTTCTGAGCTCATCATATGTAACTAAAAGAAGCCAGCTAGTACTTCAACATTCTAATAGAAACCATCTTGCCCAAGTCCACGAGTTCATTGGTTACATTTCTATCTTCCAGTTTGCCACAGAAGATCGTTATACCAAATGCTTCGCGGTTAGATAACATGAGTCACCATTTCTTCAGGCTTTTATGAGAGTTTCTTCAACATTTTTCCAACCTACACCGACCACTCAGCCCACATATCTTGGGTTTTTCTGCACAGCCAGCACAGTACTTATTAATAATACAAATTCCTGTATAGGTTTGCTCTTGCTACAAAAATGTCGCATAAAAGACAGCTACAAAATCTCAGTGGTATGCAACAATAAACATTTATTTAGCTCACATGTCTGTGGATTGGCTGGGGAGGTGCTGAGCCAGGCTGGAGCAGCTCAGCTGGGTGACTCTGAACCATGTCTCTCATCCTCCTCCTGCAACCTGTGGACTAATCTGGGAATGGCAATAGCAGAATGGGAGAGCCCGAGACCTACCCTACAAGAGCATTTCTAGCCTCCGTTGAGTCACACCTGCTAATGTTCCATTAGCCAAAGCAAATCACATTCTAAACCCAAAACAAAGGGGGTAAGGAAGTATCCTCTATTATGAAGCCAAAGACAGTCATGTGGTCAAGTCTCATGGAGTGGGAAGGTATTCTTCTTCCACGGAAGTGAGAAAAAGGGAGAATATCTCTGACAATACTATAGTTAAATATGCCACAAGAAAAATCTTGTTTCTCCTTGTGATTTCTTTCATAATTCCTGTATAAGTTAGGAAGCTTTTGGTGTAAGCAACTAAAATTAATCTGGCTAAACTAATCACAAAGGAATCCATTGGAAAAATATGGAGGAATTCATAAAATCAAAGAAAAATCTGATTATACAGACCTCAAAAAAGGATTAGGGACAAGAAGTTTCCAAAGTTCTAGGTAACGGAAGTTCATAGTCTCCGGGGACATGCTGCCATGGACTGGGGAGAGCGGTCCCATCCTTAAGTCACTCAGCTGAAGATTCAAATTCCCAAGATAATCTAGCTGAGAGAAGCTGCTCATCCCTAGGCCAGTGAGAAACCAGTGTACTAGCCCATAAATCTATGTAACAGGGAAGATTTTTGTCCTCAAAGGAAAATCAATGTTTCGTTATCAAAAGAAGAGGGCTGGATGCTAAGAAAGTGAAATCCACAGGTGTGCACACTTGTTACCATAAAAGCCAATCTATTTAAATTTTAAGGAGGTCAAAAGCAGTATGTTATGCCAACCCACTTACACAGAATGAAGAAATCAATCTATGTCACTCTACTAAACATTGTACATCAGAAGTCTTAGAACCAGAAGCTTCTAAAATCGGCTGAAGTTCCAGGTCTACCATTTACGACTTATATGACCCTGGACAAGTCACTTAGCTGAATCTCTTCATTTATAAAACAGGGAAAACCAGTTGTCTCTTTCTGTAGATTGTTGTGAAGCTCAAATGCGTTAACAGACATGTATACAAAAGTGCTTTAAAAACTATAAGATGATTCTAATGTTACAGCAACTCTTCTGTGTCCAATGACACTGATTCCAAATCATGTGCCTAAATGCTATTTTACCTACAAATGCCAGCAGGTAAGAGACACCTTTCCCATTTAATTATTTACAATCAGAGGAAGAAGATGCATACCTTCTTGGTAGCATACCTAAAGACTGAAGGAGGAAGACAGATGGCTATTTGTCTGCATACCAGGCAAGTTGGGACAGTCTTCATGAGGCCCCAGGCCAGGGTCTATTACCATAGAGGCCACTATTCCATCATCATAGAAGGTACTAGCTTGGGAAAATATCCACTAGTCCCACAAGCTGAAGTGAATGAAGCAGGTAGACAAAGGGAGACAAAAAGAAAGAAAAAGAAAGCCTTATTTGCATTGAAAACTCAAGCCTGAGTCGACCGGTGAGCAGACTGTCTATGTATCTGTAAGACAGCACATTATTTAATTCTATACTCAACACCTTTCACCCTTTGGGATGTTTGTCATTTGGAAGGGGACCGTGAAGGGGACAGAAAATAGCTGAACATCCAAACAACCTCCATGTGGTCAGCTGAGGGAGCATAAACAGTCAAAAGTGGCTCAGCCACAGAGCCCTTAAGAGATTCGCTGTGGCCAGAGGGACATGGTTTCACTTCCAACAACAGCTTACCGTTCATGACTAGGTAACGACAGTGCAGGTGGATCGAAGGTTAGCACCCTCCAGAAGCACCGGGCATCTTTAAATCCATCCTTGAAGGTTGTGGAGTGCTGGGCCAGGCATGCGCACGTTAACACAGAAAAGCACTCGGTCTTTATTGGTTAAAGATGGTAACTTGCATGACTTGTCCCTCGTGAATGATTCACTCATTCACCTGTTACTACTGTCAGGCCCCTGTGGATGTCTTACCTGGTTGATTTCTCTTCCCTTTTCCGTTCCTGTAGTGAAATGATATTTCTGAGACATGATTTTATTTGGTTTTACCCCAAAGTAATTTCCCCTCTTCCCCCATATAAGCAAAGGGTAGGCGCAGTGCCCCGGGCAATAATTGTGGCAGAATCTCCTGGCATTTGTGGTTCTAAGAACTTACGCTTAAGAGATCGTGCTAGAGCCTCTGAGGTAGACATCACTGTACAGTTTGCCTCTGAAGAAACAGAAGAAAACAAGAAAAGAAAGAATATCCTCTAGGGTAGAAAAAGATTTCCTTGACCTGATGTAAGAATAAGAGATGGAGAAATGAGAGCAAAGTCCTGAGTGGGTCTCAGAAAGAAACCCCTTCCCACTAACACACACACACACACACACACACAGGGACACACACGGACACCCATATACAAATAGACACACATGTGGACACACACACAGAGACACATACTCTTTACCTGTTCTCCTTCTTGAGCAGAGACTCATGGACTGTGTCCAAGCCCCCTGGGCCCTGGGAAGTCTCACTGAAATCCCCAACATGGCATCAGTTTATAGGCCTTAAGTCATTGGACTCAAAGGAGCCCATAAGGAAAAAAAAAGACTATCACATTTGTAAGAGACCAAGGATCAAAGCAGCCTGTGGGAATCTCAGAGGACACCCCATTGAACGCAAGACTAATGAACTGATCATCCCTCATCCCCAACACCTTGCTATTAATACATCAGGAGAAAGTGAGGGAAACTCCAAATTGCTTAAGATGAAGTTTCTATCATGCCAGCACTTTGGAGCTGGAAACAGGAATCAAATTGAATTATAGGAAAAATAAAGTCTTATTCTGTGCACACTGAGGCTTGTGGCCTGAAATCTAGGCTAGTTACCTGTGCACATGTTTGCTTCCCAATAAATCATGAGCTCCTAGAAGGCCCCAAACAGATCTCCTTCCTTCTTGGAGCAGGACTTCTCAGGTTCACTTATATCACTTGTATCTTGTTAAAATACAGATTCTGATCCAGTAAAACCACAGCCGGCCCAAGATTCTTCACTTCTGACAAGTTCTGAGATCCTGCTGGTCATAAGAAGCAAGGTGACAGAGATTCATAATGACCTACACATGTATTAGATGCTGGAGTCAAGGGAGGAACAAACAAATATAATGATGATTGATCTTTTTGAGTCAGGGGAGGCTGTCTTTTGCTATTCCTCACCTAGCAATAGGTTTTTGTGGCCTGGCTGAAGAGCCTAATTACCACTCTAACAATGTCTTACTGGTAAATTTTGTTCACTAGGAATTCACTTAAAGAACCTATGGACATGGGCTGACCCTATCTTTCACATTTTTTGCTTCTGGGCTCAGAACAGGAAAGATGGAAGGTACAACACCGTGCTAAGTGAATCCACGGTAACATGTTAAAATTATCAACTCTTCTTCCAGTGAATACTATTGATTCATTCAACTAATATGCATTGAGTGCACAGGCATACAATGTAGAGATGTAAACAAAATGCCCACTCTCATGATGCTTACATCCTGATTAGGTTTATTAACTTTGTGCCTATAGGGGCTACCTAACGTGTTGGACACATGTGATCTCATTTGATCCATAAAAGAAATAGGCAAATAAGAATACTGAGGGCCATCATGATAAAGCGACTGGTCTCAAGCCAAGATAAAAGGCAGGCTATGGGTCTGAACCTGATTTTCTTTGAGTTCTGTCCTCTTGCTAATACCCTGATGAACAAAATTTACCGTTAAGATGCTGTTACAGTGACTAGTAGGTTCTTTGGTAAGCCGCAAAAACCTATTGCTTAGGTGAGCAATAGCAAAAGACAGCCTCGACCTTGCTCAGAAAGATCATTTTTTATTTACAAAAAAAAAAAAGACATTTACTGACTGACTGCAAATCAGGAGGCATCTCATTTCCATCTGGATAACAGGAACTTATAGATGAAACAGTTTAAATATCCATCTTTATTTTAAATTCTTTGCCGATTTATTTCATGAAAGACAAGGTTATGATCTCAGCGGTTATTACCATATCACCGAAGACATTACAAGTCCTCAGAGAGCCACTTTTTCTAATAAAATGAGGACAAATGCAGAGTATTAATAACAGTAGTATTCACGCATCTTCTGTTTGCAAAGAAATTTCTCCCCCAGTTCTACAAAGTAAATTGCAGTAAGTTCTCCTGGAGTAAACTGATGATGTTTCCTTTCAGAGAAGATTTTTAGAACTGGCATTATGCTATCCAGAGATACCAAGTAGCAGGTAGCCTGGGGTTCAGGGTCAGGGGAGAATATCCTCAAGATAGGTCCGTAGCACACACCCGTGGCCCTCCTCAAATTGTGAGTTACACGAATTAAAGACACCATATGATTTCTCTTCTGCCAAACTTGGAATCTTCTCTTACTTAGGTTACTTCTCTTCCTTCTCTACCACATGATGTGCTTAATTTAGCCAACACCAGCCCCCCTTAGATACTAATAGACGGTGGTAAAGAAATGCATGCTGCTGAGTGCATACAAAATTCAATTAGCATTATAATCGCTTCCATATCTTATTAATGAGGTTAGTTTGGGGGGGGGTGCTGTTACAAGGCAGAGATAACCTCGGTACCCCTCTGTGATAATCAGAGTTGCTGTGCTGGCCCGGGATGGCCCTGCTTTACCACTGTTGAGCCAACACAATCATAAAAAGCTCCTCGTTTCACTTTCACATGTGTTACCATTTGAACAACAAATTATATAGTCACTCTATTTCTAACTGACACTCGTGTCTGCACAAACTTCACTGCTTGCCAATTTGCAGATTGTGCTGGGAATCCTGCCACACAGAGAGAAAAGAGGGATGAATATAGATCCGAGTATCCTCTGATCAGGGAAATCGTGGGGTAAATCAATGGTAACAATACCACCACCTCACATCTCCACCATGAATACCTGTCATTGATGGATTGTTTTAAATTTCTAATTAATTTCTTTCACAGGGACAAACACTGTCGTCATCACTACATGACAAATGATGTCCTCGAAGTAAAGAAAAGCTAGTTAAAAAGTATCTGCCCACCTACTTGACGATGAGCATATCGCAGGGGGTTGGACATAAAAACACCTGAAAAATAAAATATAAAATATATCGTTCTATCTTCAAGGTATTTAGAATCTATTGTGGGAAGCACAGCTTAATGGGAGAAGTAAGAAGTGGTAAATGGCAGCTACAACAGATACGCCTCCGTGTTGAAAGAGCTCGCTCAAGTTTACATAATAAATATGTGTCGGAGTTTAAAATAGAGGAAGTAGATGGAAATAAACATGCATCTAGCACATAGTATAGGCAAGTCTCAGCTACCTTTAGGGTACATTTCACTTAATTCTCATTTCAAGCCCTATGAAGGCCATAGGATTTCTTCCACAGATAAAGCAAGAGACCCGAGAGGCTAAGTAACTTCCTGAGGTCACCCCCCAGGGCCCACACTAGATCTACTAAAGTCAAAGCCCACATTCTCTCCCCTCTGCTTTATGAATTGCCCTCATTTTGAACAGCCCAGGGCAGAAACTGGCCAATATTAGGAATCCTATGAGTGTCTAAACTCAGAGGAAATAAATTTAAAGTTATGCAAAATAGAATATATAGGGGGGGAAAAACAAGCCAAAAATTAAAGTTATAAAAAAAATTATATTTTTTAAACTCTAAAAAAATGAAGGAAGATTGCTTCTCCACGTTTCCAAAAGCAGATTCCAATGCAGTTTTGTGTGTGATTAGGGAGAGAAAAAAAGGAGGGAGAACTGTGTAAAAATACATACTGATCCAAAAAGTGTTTGTTGAGCTGGTCATATTGAATTCCCTAGGAAGCCTCCCTCACAGGATGTATTAATCTCTTCTTGAGGCTCTGTTGCTGATTACAACAAAACCCATCACAGCCATTGCTGTGTAGTAGGGAATTGCTGAGCCATAGATGAAAGCTTCAAAGCATGCAACCCATGGATGCTTTGGTCCTACTGTGGATTCCATTCTCCCCCAATTTATCAAATGCTTTGGAGTTACAAAGGAAGGTGCTGGATGGAGGAGGGTGAGCCTGCGCGGAAAGGAACCCGGGAGGATTCCCAATGCAAGTACATCGCACGCAATCCAGGAGGAAAGTGCACAAGTCATATCTGATGAGCCAAAGTGAAGTACAAAGAAAGAGACACTAATGCCAAGTGCCAATTAACTACGGTTGCCCTGTCTCCCCCACAGGTGAGCTTCAACTTCCTTATCCTTAAAAAGAAGCTCATAAAAATACCACATGCATCACTTATGTGTGCAATCATCCAACTCATAGACACAGTAGAAAAGTGGTTGCCAGGGGCTGGCGGGGGGGGGGGGGGGGCGGTGAGGGAACTAGGGAGAGGTTGGGAAAAGGGTACAAACTTTCAGCTCCGAGAGGAATAAGGTCTGAGGATCAAATGTAAAACATGGTGACTCCAGTTGGTAACACTGTATTGTTTAACTGAAATTTGCTGAGAGTAGCACTCACTTGTTCTTACCAAAAAAATGGAGAAAGAAAAGATAGTATGTGAGATGTTGGTTAGAGACACCGCCCCTCCTTGGGCTCCGAGCTCTGCGCAGAGTCTGCTCGTCCCTCTCCCTCCCTTTCTCTGCTCCTCAGCTTGCTCACTCTCTCTCCCTCTCTAAAATAAATAAACTCTTTAAAAAATAAAATAAAATCACTGACAAAGTGCTCTGAAAACCCTACTTTAGAATGCAAATGAAAAGTAACACTGGCAACCAAAAACACGCCCCTTATAACTGTCTGATGCAGATCCGCGCACCGCTGACTCCATCCTGGCTCAGGCGGGTTTGTGTGCATCTCATGAGCGCACCTGCTTCCCACAGCCTCCTCGCCTGGCCTCCCTCCCCGTTTCTGCCTTGAGCCCAGCGCAGGGCCCCCTGCTGCTCACGCAGAACAATCTACTACGATGATCTCATGCACATTCATGGCTTCAATTCTCTGTTGACCCCAAGTTATGCCTCCAGCCCAGACATCTCTGAGCTCCAGCCTCATATATCTGCCTGCCTAGTGGATAGTTCCTCTTGGATGTCTCCAAAAGCAACTTCCTGTCAGTTCCCTCTCTCAGTTCCCTCTCTCCCAAAGACTATGCCTGCTTCCTTTTTCCCATTCTTGGTGAACACCGATTGTCAGTTCTAGTGACACAAGCCATAGCCTGGCCCTCTTCTTGGTACGTCCTTCTCCCTCCTCCCTCCATCCAGCGCTTTATCCTTCACTTTGCTCACTTAGAATGTCACAGAAGAGGAAAGGAAATTGGAAGATAATGCCTCTTATACACTTACTCGTCGTGCTCCCACATGGGCTGGAATCTTGTTCATTTTTTGATTCCGGTATTCTGCTTATCTCTTCTGTCTCTGTAAAGAGGACAAAGAAAGTCGGAATCTGTATAGACAGGCACTTTCCTAACAGGGCTCTGTGAAATGTTATTTCCAAGAAGTTTGAATAGGAGATGTTTCTTTTTAAAACAAAACAAAAGGTAGAAGTGGTTCCAACATTAGCAAAACTGTGCATCGACTGTGTTTTTCAGAACTTCCCCTCCCCTCGCCCCTGGACCCCAGGTTTTGGGCTCCGTAATAAGGTTTTCACTCTGGGCCCAAGCAATGAGCAAGATGATTCCATCTGATTATAAGACACTGGCAGCGTGATGTGTGTGCAAATGTGATGTGTGAGTTTAAGAGTGTGATCGGTTTTCTTTGTACGGGTGAGACTCGGCTTGCTTACTTATTGAGGCACCTGAGAGAACTGTGTGATGTCAGCAAACACACCCTAGCTGTGCAAGCCTGGCTGTTTGCATCGGGAGCCCCTACTCTACCCAGTTGGCCCTGCCAAGAGGATGAGGCTTCTGGCCCTTTCTTAGCCAGCTCCCCTGCTGTCCCCACCCCACTCCCAATGAAGTGCATTAAATTTGGACTCTGGCTGCTTCCACCTGTCAGCAGCACACATGTTACCCTCCCCTGGGCTCTGAAAGCTGCAAGTCTGCCCCTCTCCTGAGCTTGGACTCTCCCCTGCCCCCCGCAATGGGTTTAGGGGTGCTGGAGGCAGCCACAAAGCTCACTCAAGTTTAACTCCTGTCTAGTGAATCTGCATTCTCTAAGAGAGGACCACTCAGCTGAAGCACCTGCCTGTCGTCCCCCCTTTGCAACTAGAAAGAGTATTACTTAACCAGATGAAGGCACAAGGTGACCTATGCACACTCTTACCTCTTTGCAAAACCATTGCCCACAGCTGCACAGTTACGTCCCTGAAAAGTCCTCCAGCAAAGAACCTGTTTGCTTTTCTCTACTCTAGTTGTCCAAACTATTTTGAGCGTGGCTCACTTTTTGGCAACCCACTTGTTTTGGGTATGTATTGATATAGAATGACAAAAACCCCCTAAGGATATGAAATAAGCTCATGAGGCAGATTTTCTGGGGGAGCCCGAACTGATTTCAGCTTTCCTTGCGACCCTCCACCTGTGTCGCTTTCCTCCAGGTGATCCGTCAGTGGGCTGGTCGGGGCTGAAGAAGTGGGTAGAGCTGGTGCGGGAAAACCTGAAAGAAGGAAGCGAACAGGAGGAGAGTGAGGAGGCCTGCGGGGAGGAATGAAGCAGAATCGGCCTGGGGCTGCGACCCCCCACCCCCGCCATGGCCTCCAGCTTGAGCCTCAGTGGAGAGAAGTTTAGGACACTGGCCGGAAGGATGCGGGTTAGACTGTGCCCACAGTGAGGCCGCTGGGGCCCAAAAGCCTCCTTGCCACCCTATGCCCAGACCCCACTTTCCGCCACAAACTGCAGCCTAACTGGCCCCTGAGCCCAGTGGAGTAGGCTTCTCTGGGAGAACAGTGGCAACAGCTGAGAAAGAGGCAGAGGGCCGGTCAGGTCAAGGTGTCCGCAGAGGAAGAAGCATCCAGACGCGTTACTGAGCATGGAGGAACACCACCAAGCAGGAGCCCCCCCACCCCCGCAATGATGGGGGCGAGGGGTGAGGTCCCCTAGGAGCCTCGGGTGATAGGAGGGCTGCCATGTGGACCTTACTGTCCCCGTAACTCCACCCAGAGGCTGGAGAGCCCCAGGCAGGAGGGGCCATCCTGATTCTCCTCCCTTTATATATGAAGGAAACTTCTGGTTTCCTCCTCCCTCTTTTCCCCAGGCCACACTTTCCCCACCCGCTCAGTCCCCTGGGGCAGTCAGAGCCAAGAAGGAGGTAGCTGGCAGGCCGGGTCTTTCATATTTTATTCCAGCGACTCGGTGGGTGGTGGTGTCAGCCGCCCCCCTCAACCCCGCCCTTGGGGTTACTGGACAAGAAACAGGCTCATAAAACAAACGGTCCGACTTCGGGTCGGGGGTTGTTGCTAGTAAAGTGAGTTCCCGTTTGTCTTAAATCACCCGGGACTGTTTACTGCGAGAGGCAGCCGTTTAATGTGAAACACAGAAGTAACAGCGTCCCTGCGTCCCTGGTATCTCGGCTGAGCCCGACTTTCACATTCTAAGCCCTGTAAGTACCAAGGGGCCTGGATGGCTTGAAGCCAAACAGTAATGTTTCCTTTTGCTGTTGTTGAGAAAGGCATTCAGGAAAACAATTGAGCACAATGAGGGCCTTCCTGTTCCGGCAGGCGGGCGGGGGTGCGAACCACCCAGCAAAGAACGTGGAGTGAGTCATCCCAGAGAACTGGGGGCTTCCTTCTCCTTTGTCAGAGGCTGTCTCAAAGGCAGCTGCAGGCCCACCAAGTCCCCATTTTCAGAATCAGTCCCCCACCTCTCCAGGCACCAGAGGATCTCCCCCTACCCAACAAAGTCCATGGTTACACAGGAAAATGTCACAAACATGTTTGGGTGGGGAAGGGCATTGGCCATGAGTTTCCCTCCAGCCAGGAAGCCCCCTCTGCAAGGGAAGGACCACTGGGGCTTGCTCTAAGAAATGTCAAATTACCTACGTTTCACGGGCTTTTCGAGGCACATGAACTCTGCCCCCTGTGCCGACAGACACATGCTGGGCCAGTTGGGACGCAGCAGCCACTTGCAGAAGGGCAGACGGCTAACTGAGCCGAAATGAAACCAGCTGTGTATACAGTTCAGTAGATTGTGACCAAAGAGAGACCACACCTGATACTGTGTTCTGACCTTTCATTTTTCAGGTAATGCAACTGAAATACTAAGCCATGTCCTGGGTGCAAGACATGGAAGCTGGAAAGACATCGGATGGTCAGCGGTTGGTTGTGGTAAAGGCAGCTCTCTCTCATCCTCCATCTTTGCCTCTCTCTCTCCCTGCCCCTTTCTTCCTCTCTTCCTCTCCCCTAACTCCAGGATTGTGGTAAAATATTCTGCCATGAATGGAATCTAGAGTCTAAAAGATCTTTGAGAGTGGGACCCAACAGAGACATTGAACTTGATTGACATCATCCCCCATCCTCTATTCTAGGAGTCAGCCAGCACACAGTGTCCCTTAACCAAAAGTGAAACCAACAGACATTAAGTTCTGGAGGGTCACAGGACGTGCCACCCCAAAATATGCCACTCGAGTACATTCATTGTTTCCAGCTGCAGTCATTTGAACACCAGCAAAGGTGGGAGCGGCTTTCTCTGAACTCTTATCTGCCTGAAAGACATATCCTCCAGAAGGAACGCAGTTGGTACAAATTTCTCCCCAGGAAACTCATCAACTGAGGAAGACTGACTCTTGTCCCAGGAGAGGAGACAAACTGTCACAAACTGTCATCTCCCACCTGTTCTCCTAAGGGTCCATTCATCTTTTCCCAAAATCATTTACTCTCCCCTAAGAGGCCTGTGTGTCCCCTCCCCTTTCCCTATTAAGATGGGATGTAAGCCTGAATTACTTTGAATGACTCATCTTCCCTGGGTATCTCCCATGTATACATGAGGGTTACAAGTTAATAAACTTGTTTTTCTCTTGTTGATCTGTCCCTGATGGCAGGGGTCTCAGCCAAGAACTCAGAAGGGTAGATGGAAAATTATTTTGTCTCCCATACAGTTCTAATCACCCACTTTGCCTATACAAAGGGACTGCCACTCACTATCGTGTTTTGATAAAATAAGAAAAAAAAAGATTATTTAGTACTTCTTTTAATATTATACAGTATTTTGAAATAGCTATGAGCTTTGTTAGGCTCAAAGCTCATAGCTATTTCAAAACTGTGTTTGGGCCCCAACTCTTCTGTTTTTTAGCTAAGCCATTTGGATAAGTCATTTTACTCCTCTCTGCCTCAGTTTTATTTTTTTCTTTTTTGAAAATGGCGATAATAGCAGTGCCCATCTCAGAAGATTGTTGTGGGGATTAAAAGAGATGACACTATGGGTAATTTTACTTAGTGTCTTGCCCAGGACACAGTAAATGTAATTACTACTATTACCACTATTAATAATAATAATAATAATAATAATAAGTTAATCAATAGTCATTGGATTCAGTTTTTTCATTAGAGGCTGAAAAAGCTGGGCTTGGCTCAGCTGAAAGCATCATGTCTTCCCTTAGGAAGATATAGTCTCTTCTGCCAAATGAAACAAGGCCTCTAAAGGGAAGATGTTTCTGAAATCATCTAAAGGGATGATTTGTCAGTTGAAAAATAGTATCTTTTTTCCATCAAAACAGAAAATATTTCAAAACAGTGCAGGTTCCTGGGGTGCGGCCTGAGCGGTAATTTCTCCAACAAATTATATAATCATTTCAGTGAATATAGTTCCTAGAAAGTTGCATGGCATTCTACCAAGCCCTTCAACTAAACAAAGCAGGTAAAGTAAATGAAAATATCCATTTGTGTTACGCTAAAATATCTGCCAGATTGGTACACTAATTAGATTAGCCTTATAATTAGAGGACACTCTGGTATATACTTTCTTTTCACTCAATATGAAAAAAATCTAAAAAAAAAGTTGTTAGACCAAACACATTCAAAAATCCATTCTTGGAAGCCAAGTGCCCATCACTTGCACATCCTGATCAGTTAATAAGAAAACTGATCCTAAACTGAGCTACTCTGAAGAATCTCAGGAGGACATTCAGTGAGGGCACATTGCATTGCTGAATCACAATCTACATCCCTAAGAGAGACTCAGCTTTGATCTTAAAAGTCTCCTGGAAGAAAACATTTCCATGAACAAAACCCAAACCTGAGCAAGATTTTGGCCCCTTGGCCAGAAAATTCAGAACAATTCTGGTTAATATAGCCCCCGTTTTTACCAGTGGTCTTGTTGGTGAGTACTGTTCATTTTCAGCTCAGTCAGGTCCTTTGGAAACTGAACCACAGGAATAGCACAGATGCTGAATAAATCAGATACATCCTGTGGTCTGCATTTCAAAGGTAGCCACAAATTCTTAAGGTATGATTCATAGTCATCAAAATCTATGAATCTCCTCTGAAATTGTTCTTTCACTTCTAGTACATTGCTCTGTAATTCTTCAAATCTGTGACCCCACTGAGGTCAAGGAAATTCAGCAGGAGATTATAAATGCAGTAGGAAATGAGTGTAGTTATCACCTGCTCAGGCCACTTGGCCAGTTAGAACCTGCATTTACTTGAACAAGAATAGAGCCCCCTTGCCTTCTTAAACCTTTAAGGTCCATGGAACTGCTAAGGAAACAGATAATCAAAGCCTAGTGTCTTATGTCATCCAGGCTTGTATGCTACAAATGAAGATCCTAACAAACCACCCCAAAACTTCATGACTTAAAACAACAGCCATTTATTTAGCTCACAGTCCTTCAGGTTGGTAACTGGGGCTGTGATCAGTGATCAATGGGCGGGGCTCTTCTGATCCCAGCTGGGGTCATTAATGCATTTGTGGTTGGCTGCTAGGCCAGTTGAAGTACACTGGTCTAGAAATGTCTCAGCTGCACTCGCTCATCTCTGTTCCACATTCTCTCATCTTCCAACAGGCTAGCTTGGGCTTATTCATAAATTATCTGGACAGGGTTCGAAGAGAAAGTATGGAAATGTGCAAGGCCTCTTGGAGCCTGAGCTCAAAACCAACAAACACGTTATCACTTCCACTGCATTCAGTGGCCAAAGCAAGTTCCAAGGCCACCCTATTTCAATAGGGAAATTAACCCCGCTTTTTGATAAGAGGAGCTTCGAAGTCAAATTGCAGGCATGAAAAACTGGGGCGATTTTTGCAATCTCCCCCAAACCTCTCATACATGTGTTCCCTAATGCCATACTCTCTAAACCTTCCAGGGTAAGGGCACGTGTCAGCAGGGACTGAGTACAGCATTCGGATCCGTCAGATCAGAGCTTGGCAACAAATACCTGATCCCACCATTTGCAGCTCCTGAGGTGGGAGGAGTAGCAGAGAGGAAGGGGCCTCAGGTAACTACATCTGCAGTAAAAGCTCAACCTCGTGTTTCCGGGCAGAAACACTGGGAGTGGGGAGCTTGAAGGAAAGTACATTTGGAATGCTCTGAGCTGGGAAAACCAGAAGAAAAATCTGGGGACCCCGAGAAAAGAGGATTAGAGCCCCTTCAGGGAATTTCTTTTATGCTTGGTATAAACTGAAACTACTATGATGGTTGATTTTCTATGTCCCCTTGACTGGGCCACAGGCTACCCAGTTATCTGGTCAAACATTATCCCGGGTATTTCTGCAAAGGTGCTTTTGTATGAGTTTAACATTTAAATTGATTGAACGAATGAAGCAGATTGACTTCTCTAATTTGGGTGGGCCTCATCCAAGCAGTTGAAGGCCTAAATAGAACAAAAGGCTGAGACTCCCATAATTCCTCCTGCCTGACTGCCCTTGAGCTAGGATATGGGATTTTCTTCTGCCTTGGGATTCAAACTAAGACATTGGCTCTCCTGAGTCTCCAGCTTGTTGACTGCTGATCTTGGGATTTGTCAGCCTCCAAAATCACAGGAGCCAGGTTCTTATAATAAATGTGTGTGTGTGTGTGTGTGTGCGTGCATGCGTTCACATCTACTGGTTCTTTTTCTCTGAAGAATCCCAAATAATACAACTAGTGGGATACTGTGCCAGGCATAAAGACAAAAGAGTACTCCCTGCTTGGTAAAGACAAACGGCTGGTCTGTCCCCAGGTATGCCATCCCTTGATTTTTTCAGTATTACCAAATAATTCAAGTCATCGAGAATAAAAACTTTATACATGATAATGTCATTAGTATCATTGCCGTTGATCTTGCTTTGTTGTTATTGCTATAGGTGTCATTTTTGTTTGGTTCAGCTGTTTTTGCTTTGATTTGGTTTTGCCTGAGACAGTGAAATACCTCCAGTTCAGCCGTGAGTCCTGCACCCATTACAACCACCAGCAGACACTTGCCATGTGTGCGATTCCTCTGGGAATGTCCCAGAGATCCAATCCACGAGAGCTCTGTCCCTGGAACCTGATAGCAGAAATGCTAAGACTACACTCATGATGAGCCGTCACTTCCCCAGTTTGCTCAGGCTCTTCTGAGTGACCAGAAGGTGTGCACAGATGCCAGAGAAAGATGGTACTAGAAAACTCTGTTTCAGTGGGGGGCTTCAGGTTTCTATTACAATAGCTGTGTGATTTTTCAACTTGACCCAACTGAACTATGATTCCAAGAATTCCATTTCTAGTATGTTCTGGTTAGGGTGGACCAAACTGGATATCCTCTCCTGGGAGTTCGAGAAAGGAAGGTAGGCAGAAGCCATGTGGTGGCAGACACATGCCTTTTCCTGGGGATTCAGTCAAACGCTAATCTAGGTGCTGCTGTGAAGGAATTTTGCAGATGTGATTAAGGCCCCTAATTAGCTGACATCAAGTTCCTCCGTAGGGAGGCCATCCTGGTGGACCTGACTTAATCGGTTGGAAGCCCTTTAAAAGAAGGCTCACACTTCTGGGGTTCTGGCATCTCATGACGTTCCTTTCTTGATTCCTGCCCCCCAGACTCCAGGCCTGCGTGGGCAGTCCCCTTAAGCGTGTAAGCCAATTCCTTGTGATAAGTCTGATACCAGTTCTGCTTCTCTGGTTTGAACCCTGACAGATAGAGTTATCATCAGAGAACAAGAAAAATCTATTCCAGTTTGCCATTTGGATCTTCCACAAAGGATGGGGTTATAAAGTAAGGGGTCGGAAAACAGAGACTTAGGTGCCAAATGGCCTGGACCCTCTCCTTGCATCGTGCTTCACCAGCCAAGTAAGTTTGGGTGGCTAATTCTCAAAACCTCTTGGAGCGCTGTTTCTTTATATGTACATGGTGTTCGTATTATGTCCAAGACCACCTCCTTCACAGGGTTGTTTAGAAAAATCAAAGGAGATGACGATGGGAAAGCACTTTGCAGCCTGCCGTATAATGACAGATATTTAGTTTTAAAACTACCTAGCCTAAGATTTTTAGTGAGGGAGGCAGAGAGTAAAAGAACAGAGATTTACTATATGCCTACTGTATACCAGAAATAGGAATCTAGGGCGCCTGGGTGGCTCAGTTGGTTAAGCGACTGCCTTCGGCTCAGGTCATGATCCTGGAGTCCCTGGATCGAGTCCCGCATCGGGCTCCCTGCTCGGCAGGGAGTCTGCTTCTCCCTCTGACCCTCCTCCCTCTTATGCTCTCTGTCTCTCATTCTCTCTCTCAAATAAATAAATAAAATCTTTAAAAAAAAAAAAAAAAAAAAAGAAATAGGAATCTATTCTGCCATGCTGTCCTCTCAACCTTCTTACGGGGCCACAAATCAGAGATGAGGACACTGAGGCTCAGGGAAGCTTGCCAACTTGCCTAGATCTTGGGATAGGATTTAGAGTCCCGTGTGAACACAGCTCTGTGACACCAAAGGGCAGACTCGGTCTGTAATAGCATGCCTTCCTCCTGCAAAAAGAAAATGATCATTCCATGTCACCAGGAGAGCCCTACTACCCCATGGAAGACCTTGGAGAAGTCCTTTCAGCATGTCCACTCTTCTGTGGGACCTCTTGCTTTCACCGAGGAGCAAACACAACCTGCTTTCATTAGTGTTGTTGTTCCATCTGAGATGCCCTGACTCACAACATGTGAGACAAAAGAGAAAACCAGGGCGCTCGGGGGGCTCAGTTGGTTGAGCGTCCAACTCTTGATTTCGGCTCAGGGTCATGAGATCAAGCCCCGTGTTGGGCCCTGCGCTCAGCGTGGAGTCCACTTGAAATTCTCTCTCTCCCTCTCCCTCTGCCCCTCCCTACCCGCCTCTGTCTAACACAAATAAATTAATTAAAAAAGAGAGAGAGAGAGAGTAAACTTTTTTCTGTTTCTTGGCCAAGCAGCAAGTTCTCTTTCCATAATTTACAATAAAACCACTCCTACAGAATAATAAAAGTGAAACTTCACTATTTACTTATTTTGATTACTTCAGTCTTCCAGTATTCGGAGAGGACACTTTACTCTGTGGCCATAGGAAAAGAAATGACTGTGTTTGGGGGTTAGTTATTCAACAAACAAAAAGACAATTCTTTAAATGTACCTTTTCCTCAAAAACAGCCAGAAGAATATGAGGATGAGGCATTTCCTGAGAGTAAATGGTAGACTCTCTGGAAAGTCCTTGAGAAGGTTCATTCGTAATATGGCATAGAAGGGCCTTCCTTGGGGCACTTGGGATTTGGAGACATTCATGATGCACAAATGGAACCTGAAATGAGCCAAATATATATTCATAACAGACTGGGCTTTCTTCAGATGACTATATTACATATAAAGTTAATTCCTCTCAAATTAACTTTCAAAATAAAGGAAGGGGGAGAAAACCCCCACATTTATTAAACACGCACCAAATATCATCCTTGACATTTTAAATCAGTTTTCTCATAATTGTGACAAGATTTTGCACTTGTATTTATTAACCTCACTTTAGTGATAAGGAATTGCCAGTCTGAGGTGTCACGGCCATAGTTAAGGATTCAAACCCAGTTGGAGCCAAGGTATTTATAATTTCTACTTTCCGCAATTCTGTAGCCTTTAGTTCAAATACGTATAGTTTATTTGTGTAATCTTTTTTTTTTTAAAGATTTTTTTATTTATTTATTTGAGAGAGAGAGAATGAGAGAGAGAGAGCACATGAGAGGGGGGAGGGTCAGAGGGAGAAGCAGACTCCCCGCCGAGCAGGGAGCCCGATGCGGGACTCGATCCCGGGACTCCAGGATCATGACCTGAGCCGAAGGCAGTCGCTTAACCGACTGAGCCACCCAGGCGCCCTTATTTGTGTAATCTGAACGAAAGTTCTGTTTTAATAAAGAAGTGAAGGTGTCAACCCTTACCACCTTGATTCAAAACCAAAATTGAACCCGAAGCACAAAAATTCAATCGATGCTATTTGAATCTTTGTGAAGCTGATTCACCACAGTTTAAATTCTCATTACTTCTTAGTAATGTTACATTTATGTAATGTTAGAGAATGTCAGTTTCTTCTTATTTCACGGGCTTCTCCTAGTGCAATCCCTGAGGGCAAGGGACCATGTCTTACCTATTTATACCCTGTAGTGGATCTTGAACTTCAAGCTTAGCGCACAAAGGATGACAGCATGTTAGTAAGTGCTCAATAATTATTCGTGACCGAATGCAGTTTTACATAAGCCTGATGCTTTCAAACTAACAACCACTCTCTCTTATCTCACTGCGAGTCATTATTATAACCCCGGGTGTGAGTTAGGGCTGATTATTATTAGCTCCACTTTAGAGATAAGGAAACTGAAATGCAGAATAAGTTGAACCATCTGCTCAGTCACAGAGCTGGTCATGTCACCTCTTGGATTTGACCGTGACCAGATTTCTTATGGACAAGGAACGAAGTTTGTTGCTTTTGGGTGGAGGAAGGGGAGAATTGTTATTATTATTATTTTTTTTTACTACAAACACTTCCTCATTAAGGAATATCCGTTTTTGTTCATGCTTGGCCAAACTAGGCCTCCTGTTTAAATAAAATGCTGAAATGAACAGATCTGGATGATACCATCCTACCAGTTAGAGTCTGAGATGTCATGCTCCTATCACACTGACCATCTTATAACCTAGACCAGCAGTTGTTGACCATGACGTTGGGTCGCCATGGTGTTGAAGTGTCTGAGATCAATACATGCGAAAGGAGAACTTTAGAGTCTGTGTAGCATCCAGAGGGAGCTGCTGTGACCAGCAGCAAGGTTGCCAAGGGCAGCATCAGTGAAGGGGGTGGGGAGGGTGGGCATAGTGGATAACCAGTGACCTAGAATGAGTATCAGAAGGCCAAAACAAACAAATAAACAAAGGCTAGAAGAGTAAAGATCGGAACTATTTGCTTAGTTATGTGTTGACACAGCCTTCTTTTCAGACTTTAATATTTAGATTATAAATTGGATAATTTTTAAGAAAAACTTTTTTGTGCTCACGTAACATTGGACTTGGAGAACTACATCCATAGCAAAAGCGATGCAAGCCAAAAAAATGTGTGACTGCGTATGTGTGTGTCTTATAATATGAAGTTAATTGAAATTAAAATGTTTAAAGGGATTTATTTTCACTTGAGCTATTCCAACGTGTGAAAAGCAACACATTTTATTCTCAATGACCCATGGTCTTATTTGCTCTCCACGAACGCTTGAAGGGCATGCCTAAGCCAAGTTATACATTCCTCAGTGCTTCTTAGCATTATCTCTTGAACTTCTTACCTCGATCTAATCCCTGGTCATAGCGTCTGGGAAATTCAACACGATGCAGAAAGGGCCTTCTGCTTTATGGTCTTATATAAAAAAACCTATCACCCAAAAGTCATGGGATATGTTGCTGACTCAACCTAAAGAAGGATTTCAGGTTGGGTCAGCAACATAGCCCAGGAGGGGAGGCCGCCAAAGCTTTCCCTCATAGTCAGGTCACAGCAAGTTTACTGAGCAGACAGGACGGATACCTCCGATGACTGGAACTTACTCCAAAACCAGCATCTATAAAAAGAAGCTTCTCTTCAATCTCCCCTTCGAATCAGCAAACCCGAGAATTTTCCTAGCAGGAAAGAGAGAAGAAACCACTTTTCCTCTTCCCTCCAGCCTCTCTTGGGAAAGAATCCAACTTCCAGATATCCCGTGAGATGATGTGTCTTCTGTTTTTTGTCCGTTAAAAGTCAGGTATGTTCATTTGGCTATGGAAGAGCCTCTCAAAGGGTGCTCCCACCGGCGGAGAGTGCAGATATATTTATCCCTGGACTTGTGCCCTCCGAATCAGGTTGCAAACGGAGAGTCTATCCATACCTGTGCACTGTTTTGAGACCACCAGGCCATAAGGGACAACTACATTGAGGTATTGCTCATATATCTACGTCCCTGGTTTCGCGGCACCAGCCTGGGAGTTAAAATATCATCACCAAACAGCAGTGACTGTACGTCCTTGACTGTCACCTCTCCTGACATTTCTCCAGCCCCACCGAAAGTTCTGTCCGCTCATTAGTAGGAAGGTCCTGGCCAGGGCGGGGGGGTGGATTCTCAGCTGCTCCATGGACGAGCTTCTCTGCCCTACCTTGGTAGGGCCAGCTTCTATAAGCTCTCGGTGAGGCCTCCCTCAACCACGTGGCCCTCTGAGACTGTTAGACAGTTCAAGTGAATGCACTTCTCCCCAGGTTTTTGGTTGCACATCCCCACCAACTCAGATGTGCACTTATAAGATCCGTCGCCATGACAACCGCTTCCACAGACTGTCCCAAAACACTGAGTCGCTTTCTACTGAATCTAGAATGTGAGCCCAGATCTTTTCTCAAGGGCATCCCTCTCCTAGGACACAACTTGGTCCCTCGTGACAAGATGCCGGGGCTCTCCCCGTTAGTCTTCCTAACATGCAAAGACATCAACTTGGATTCAAAATAGGACCCCTGCTATAGAAACAGTATCTCATTAGAGTCCTGCAAAAGGACTCCCCACAAAAAGAGAGTAGTATGAGGAAAAGTAACACATCATTCAAACAATTCACTTACTATCGGTGACCACAGATCCTACCTCATAGAAATAGGGTGAAGGTCATCTGGCCAGGACTGACTAGGTCCGCATCTCCGCCTGTCTATCCCGATTCTTTTTTCCCTTTTCCTCTTTTGTTACATTCCACTCTGTTCTTAAGGTGGCAGCTAAGAAATTATAGTTCCAAAGTGACTCAGCATGTAGTTATTACTGTTTATTTTGGTATTTTGCTATTATCCCTGTAAATCCTTACAAATGTCACTTCTTACAGCCTTGCACCCTTCAGGGTACTGTACACGCTTCTGGAAACATTCTCTTTCCTTCTGCATTTTCTCACTGGATCCCTCTGTTCTCAGTTCTGCCCACATGGCCACCAGCCGCTGAGCTGACCCTGCCTCTGCCATTTCTAAGTCTACACTCAATCTTTTTCTTCACTAAGCATCTACCAAGTGAGCAGGGCAAGGATTTCCCTCATCATACCCAGTGCATGCGAAGAAAGCTCCAGATCTTTAAGACAGGGCCACCAGGGAGAGCATCCACAAGGGAAATAGCTCTAACGCTGGCACTTCCTAGCTTCCTCCTTTCAAACACCCTGACGCAAGCGAGATGCGGGACCCACGGCCACTCTGCCCCTACAGATGTAGAGCGAGCCGAAGAGTTGCCTACATTTCCTCTTTACTGCATGTGGGTGACCCTGACCCTCTGGGTCTACAACTTCCGTGGCCATAGCTTGGATTCACCAGCACAGCGGAAGGCATGCCAAGGATGGCAGGCAGCAGTCCGTATTTCTTAAAAACGCTTGCAAAACTGAGGGGAGCAGAAGCCACTCGATCAACAAAGGAAAGAGAAATCTGTCCAGTTTAATTTTTTACCATTTTGTTACCGATCTCAAAGTTGAAAAAGACATTAGAAACAATCCAGCACAGGGGCACCTGAGTGGTTCAATCAGTTAAGTGTCCAACTCTTGGGCGCCTGGGTGGCTCAGTCGTTAAGCGTCTGCCTTCGGCTCAGGTCATGATCCCAGGGTCCTGGGATCGAGTCCCACATCGGGCTCTCTGCTCGCGGGAAGCCAGCTTCTCCCTCTCCCACTCCCCCTGCTTGTGTTCCCTCTCTCGCTGTGGGTCTCTCTCTGTCAAATAAATAAGTAAAATCTTAAAAAAAAAAAAAAAGTGTCCAACTCTTGATTTCGGCTCAGGTCATGATCTCAGGGTTGTGGGATCGAGCCCCGCACAGGGCTCTGTGCTCAGTGTGGAGCCTGTCTCCCCCACCACCACCCCTGCCCCTGCCTCCCCTGCCACTCTAAAGAAAAAAAAAAAAGAAGAAAGAAAGTAACTGTCTAGCTCAATTCTCACACTGTACCGAGGGAGCAGAGAAGACCCGGAATGGTTGCGCAGCATGCCCCCAGCCACACACATAAGTTACGGCAAAGCCAAGTCTGGAATCCAATGCCAATATGATCCTGTAACAACTGCCACAGCATCTTTTTTTTTTTTCCCTCCCGCCTCTCTTCACTTTATCCTGCTCCCATTCCACATGTTTCTGATGGGAAGCAAGTGTTTCTACCTCTCCCCAACCCCCTAGAAACCCTGATTTCTCTAGTGTGTGGTCAAATAACCTCAGTTGCGATCACGAGAATTCTGTCCGAGAGCTGATCTACACATGGGCATCATGAGTGCTGTATTAAGGCAGGCTAGCTGCAGTAACAACACCAAAATTGCAGTGGCTTCCCACTATAGACTTTTTTTTTTCTTATTCACCTAATAGTCCCCTATGGGTGTTTGGCAGGTGACCCTCCACACAGAGAATCAGGAAGCCAGGCTCCCTCTATTTGGGGAGTCCTCCCTGCATCCCCTACACCTACAGGCAGCTGGGAAAAGACTGTAAGAAGGAGAGAGTGAAGGCCCTTGAGGAAGGCTGCCATGAATCTCTCTGTCCACCTCCCGCTCACCAGAACCCATCATGTGTTCACACCGAATTGCAAAGCAAGACGGAAAATCATCTAATTAGGTGTCCCAGAGCAACAGGAAGAATGGGCAAGTGGACGAATGAGTTACTAGGGTCCCTCTTTCCTACCATGTGGAAAAGGAGCCTGCTAGAAAATGAAACCAAAATATAGCAAAACAGGGCAAAAGCTGAGGGAAAAAAAAAAATATCTGAGAAACATTATTTGAGCTCCTGGATAGAGCTATGCCTGAAGTTGGGCCAGCTCTCCTTCCTACGGTCAAAGAAAGCATTCCTGGATTTACTAAAATGTATTCAGCAGAATAATCATTCCACAGGATGGCAGATAACAAGAATTAAAGCTCCACTAGGCATCTGGATTGGCCAGCACTTGCGTACCACTCCAAGCCCTCCTGGGCCCACCACTTCCTCCAGCCACTGGGTATGGAGCAGATTCTCCCGTGGGAACTGCTAAACAATCCTTGATGTGCAACCCAAAGGGGCAGGGAGTCAATACACATGGGGGTTGCCCTTGACCAAAGCATTCAAGAGCCAGTGAATTAACAGCCCCCTCTTGTCTCCTAGGCGGACAATTCTGAGACATATTTGATAGGGCTCTAGTCAGAGGCTGAAAGGATAGTTCCCAAGATTCAACTCACTCTCTCTCAAATTTTTGCCCTGCTTTTCCATGTTTTGGTTTCATTTTCCAGCAGAAAGCCCCACAAGGTCAAGTACCAGGTGCCCTTGATGTTGGCTGACTCAAGGTCAGTAACATGCTTGTGTTGGCTTCCTCTCCTTCATGCCCTTCCCTTCCCTACTGCCGAGCCCTTGCCCGTGTTGTCTGGGTTCACTGCCCCTAATAAACTCCCTGCACACAGCTTTAGCAGCCTCTGTCCCCGAGGGAACCCGGGCTAAGAAGTTACTTTACTGAAGAGGGAAACTTGACTACACTAATACACACAGAGAGTCTCCTAGAAGAGGCAGATTGCAGAACTTCCCAAAGGTATTTGACTGGGCCATTTCTTTCCCCTTCTGGAAGCTTGTGGAACGACAGCAAACCGCCTTTCTATCAGTTTTGCTTCCTGATTATAGAATATCTAATTTTCTAATTGTTTTATATCCCCAACCAAATCACAAGTGCTTAGGGAGCAGAAGCCCAGACTGCCCACCCCCCAGTACCTGGCAAAATTAGACCCACAACAAATACTCAGCAAACACTTGCAATTAGGTTAACAGGATGCTTCCAGATTGAATAAATACTCAAATTTTGAACTTACTGATATTTCAGTAATACTTAAATAATCAGAATGATATTTTCAACTTTTTTTTTTAAGATTTTATTTATTTATTTGACAGAGAGAGAGAGTGAGAGAGGGAACACAAGCAGGGGGAGTGGGAGAGGGAGAAGCAGGCTTCCCGCGGAGCAGGAAGCCCTATGCGGGGCTCGATCCCAGGACCCTGGGATCATGATCTGAGCCGAAGGCAGACGCTTAATGACTGAGCCACCCAATTGGAATAAAGCGAAATGTTATGTTTTGATTCTAAACCTCTGTGACAGTACACTGTTTTATTTTCTCTCCTTCCCTCTTTGTCTCTCATTTCCTTTTCTTTCTCACTGTTTTTCCTTCTTGCCTTGCATTTCTTCTACTACTCTTTATCTCCAATTTTTTTTTTTTTTTTGGTTTAAAATTCAGAGAAAAACACTCCAGAGACAATGAGTCAGTAAATCAAAACTGTGTTGACTCCCATGGTAGAGAAAGTGGTAGACTACTGAGAATTCCAAAATAGATGTATTTCTTATGGGAAAATCATCGCTGCGCCTTCTGCTCCCATAGATTATGATGCTAATTTGCCTGCATCCTTCTACAGTGGTTATAATTATCTTGGGCTAAGTACTCTTTAAAGGGAGGCTTTCCTGCTTCCCCACCCCCACCTCCCATGAACTGCGCTTTTTATTGATGGTGCTCACAGCTTGAGGACTGAGACCTTAATGAGAAAGTAATAAAGGGTTTAGAAGGAATGGCTGATGGTCAGCGCAGCTCAGATTTGGAGATGTAGTTACGGGCAGAGTCCTTGTAGGGTCCTCTAATCTTCACGTTTAATAATGGTTGGCAAATAGTGACCATCAGTCAAAATCGAAATGCGTGCATTCTCTCTAGGAGCTCTGAGTGGTAGTTTTCCCTACTCATTCACTCCTCTTTGATTATTCACAAGAAGGAACTTTGCTGTGTGTAACATGTGATAAATTTATGATCGTTGCAAATAGCCACCGTCTGGTAAGAGATGACTAGTTGACTCCATACCAAATCTTTTATGTACGTACTTGCGTTTAGCTTTGTTTCACAAAGATCCCGTGAGATAGGGGATTGCGACCCCCCACCCTACAGAGAGGTTGACTAACTGGCCCAATATCACCCAGCCAGCTAAGTGGCAGAGGAGGTATTCGGACCCACGTTTATCTGACTTTAAAACCTGCACGCCCCAAATGAACCTGAATTTTCCTGCTACGAGAAGAATCAGATTTGCAAGCTTAAGTGACATACTATATATGCCAGCCCTGCCCATCGCACACGATAAATCCTCAAAATGATGGCTTCTATGATGATTATGGTGGTTTTCATTATTACTGTCATTTCTACTACCACTACTACTCTTGTAATCACTATTCAAATACTCGGACCCTTCAAGCCTCATTTCCAGGATATAGAAATACCTATAGTGTTAAAATTGTAAGTAAAGCTTTAAATGCCTTAAACTGGTAACAGGAGATAAGATAATAACAAGTCAATAGGCATGTTATCAAAATGCATAAATGAATAAATGAATGAATTTAAATAACAACTATCTCTAAAGGGCTCACAGTTAGTCACATAATTTCATTTTCTTAATCCATTTTTCCACAAGCTGTCGAGATGAGAAGTAAATTTATTCCCATTAGGCAGAAATCTTGAAAATGGATAACTGAGTTACTTAACTATGGTAAAGGCACGCTGGTAACAAGCTTCTGGAACATAAGGGACAAGTGTTTGTTATTGTGCAAACCAAAGACTTTATCCCAGCTTCACAACAGACATCCCAACTTGATGCGTACATCAAAATGACAGGGAGCTTGGTACGGCAGGAAGTCAATCTCAGCAAGTTATTAAATGCTGAGTACTTTACCTAGAAAGACTGTATAATTCTCCTTCTCTAGAAGTATGAACAATTTCCAACTCACAAACGATCTGCATCCCACCAACAGGAGAGCTACTGTGTGTCTGCCACCCAAAATGCTATTTCACACATTTGATGGTGTAGTCAGGTCCTGGGGCCACCCCACAGAAGTCTGTTACACTCACCACATGACTCAAGTGCACTGTAGGCCCAGCGACCTCACACCATGGCCAACAGGGGAAAGTATGCATCTCCCATGCCATAGCCCTGGCCACCTTTCCCCTCTTACTTGCTAACCAGGAAGTAGGAGCTAAGGTCCACTGGGCCTCTGAGGCCTGGGACAATGGCTCCGGTGGAGAAAAGGCCAGGGGGATGCTGAAGGGCTCAGTCAGGGGTTCCAGATGCCAACAACTAGGCAAGGCTGGAAACTCTTGGAAGTCTCTGGGGATGCTTCCTATCCTGTGTGAGTCCCCTATTCCCAGTGTCCAGGGTTTACCTCTTCCGATGGCTTCACATGGAGATTTCTCTTTCGCTTGCACATAGAAAAGAGATTCAAATCTCCCCGTGTTTCTTTGGAATTCTCAAAGGACTTTTGTAAGATGTTTTACTGCATCTGATGTTTCTCAAAATGTGAGCTGCAGACACTGTGAGATGGAAGCTCTAGAATGGTATGAGGATGGACCTAGTTAACTCGAGCTAGATATTATAGACCACTCTGTTACTTGGCTTCCTGCCATCCATTTCCCCTGGTTTGGGTTACAGCATGCCCAGTTCCTTTGTGGGAGTCCTCCCTCCCAACTGGAAGGACTATGAGTAAAGGTGTCCTGCTCTGCCCTGACAAAGGCATGGGACTGGGATCCAAGCCAGGCCTAATCCCTCCTGAGACATTAGTGCTTGGGCAGAATGATATAGAATGAGAAAAAAAAAAAAAGTGACTCCCTGTTAAAATTATCAGAACTGAATTGCATTGATTGAATAAATATTACTGAGCTCCATTCCAAGAACTAGGGATTCAGGAGTGAGCAAATCAGACAAAAAACCCTGCCCTTGGGAAGCTTACATTGGGGGGGGGGGGGGGGGGGGGGGGGGGGGGGCAGGATGGGGGGAGGTTGTCAATATATAGTACTGTAATAGGTACTGTAGAGAAAAACAGACCAAGGAAGGGAGACAGGGCAGGGAAATGGCTGGGTTGAGATTGCAAACAGCTCACCGAGAAGATGCTATTTGAGTGAAAACCTGAAGGCAGTAGAGGAACCAAGAGGTTCTCACAGGCAGACGGATTCCAAACAGGAAATAAATACAAAGGACTGTGTGAAAGTGCACCCAGCAAGTTCCAAAACAAGCAAAGAGACCAATGCGGCTGGAGTTACAACAAGTGAGAGGGAGAGTGGTAGGGAGAGATGAGGTCTCTTGTGGGGACGAATGGGCAGAGCCTTCCAGGCCATTGCAAGCACTTTGGTTTCTCTTCTGAGCCTGTCTCAATCAGCTATTGCTTGGAAAGAACCAGTCACAGACTCTCTGTAGCATACTACATTTATTTTGCTCATGTACCTACAGGTCAGCTTAGAGCCAGCCAAATTGAGGCTGGACTCAACTGGACAGCATTAAGTGTGGCGGGCTGAGTCGTGTCTGCTCCAAGTGTCTCTCATCCTCTTTGAACAACTGGACTAGCCAGGGCATGTTCTCTCAGCAACAGGAGGGTGCAGAGGGCAAGTGAAAATAAGCACTAAAGGTCTAAACTCAAAACTGATACATTGTCATTTCTGCACACCTCTCCCCACTTCTGTCTACTTACTCGAAGCAAGTACATGGCCAAGCCCAAGTCAAGGAGTGGGGCCACATAGTTCACCTCTAGTGAGAGGGACTGCAAAGCCACACGGCAAAGGGAGAGATGAGAATAGGGACTAATAACTCAGGCTACCAGAGAGGCTCTATGCAGATGACTGACCTGATCTTTCGTTTAACGACATCAGCCTGGATGGTGTGTCGAAAACCAGCTGTAGGAGAGCCAAGGTGAACTCTGAGAAGCCAGTTAGAAGCTATTGAACTATCTCATGTGAAACACACTGGGTGGCATAGATCAGAATGACAGCAGAGCCATTAGTGAGAAGTGGTTAATTCTGGAAATACTGGGAAACGAGAGTCAAAGGTTAAAACTGATGGTTTGAAAGTGAAACGTAATTCAAAGTTTTTGACATAAGCAACTATAAACATAGAGTTGTCACTTTTGACATAAAAGGACTGTAGGAAGAGTGAGTTGAGGGGAAGGTACATGGGGAACTCAGTTTGGGACATGTTATGTTTGCATGTCTATCAGACATCCAAGCAGAGATATCAAGGAGGTGGTTGGATATCAGACAGAAGCTAGGAGAGAGGTCTGGATTGCAGAGTCATCACCATGTAGATGGTAGAGATTCAATCACCTCAAACTGAGCATCTTAAAACAATACCCATTTATGATGTCAGCAGTGGTGTGGGTCAGAAGTCCAGACACAGTGTGGCTGGTTCTCTGCTTGGGCTCTCACAGCTAAAATCAAGGTGTTGGCTGGAGCTGCAGTGAGGCTTCAGTCCTCTCCCAACCCAGCTGCTTCATGGCGGAATTCAGCTCCTGGCAACTGTAGGACTGAAGTCCCACTGTCTGGCTAGCTATTGCTCAGGGTCACTCTGAGCTCCTGGAGGTACCCACAGCTCCCTGCCACATGGCCTTGTCTACAGCAGTTTTCTGCTTCAAGGTCAGTAAGAGAATCTCTTTCTCATACAATCTCTCACCATGGAAAGGGCCCAGCCCTCATTTAAGATCTCATCTGATTAGATCAGGTGAACTAGGATAATCCTTCTTTTGATAAACTCAAAGTCCACTGATTAGTAAGTAACCTGTTGACGTAAGTGATACCCCATCATTCATAATCTCACCCACACTCAAGGGATTACACGGGATGTGTATACCAGGGCATGATGGTTAATTTTATGTGTCAACTTGACTGGGCTAAGGGGTGCCCAAGATAGCTGGTAAAATATTATTTCTGGGTCTCTCGGTGAGGGTGTTTCCAAAAGACATTAGCACTTGAATGGCAGACTGAATAAAAAAGGTGGTCCTCATCAATGCAAGTGGTCATCACCCAATCTGTTGAGGGTCTGAGTAAAACAAAAAGACTGAGGAAGGGTGAATTTGCTCTCTGTTAAGGCAGGATATCCATCTTCTCCTGCCCTTAGACATAGGAGCTCCTGGTTCTCCAGCCTTTTGGTTTGGACTAGGACTGTACCACCACTGGCCTTCATTGGTCTCCATCTTGCAAACAGCAGACTGTGGGCCTTAGCCTCCATAATCCTGTGAACCAGGATTCTGAATAAATTCTGAATATATATATGTATGTTATATGTGTATGATATATATTTAAATATTTCAGAATTTATATCTATCATATATTTTTTATATTTTTATTTTATTTTATAATCCATATAATATAAAATATTTATATTTGCTTTATTTTTATTTTAAATATATCTCTTATATATTTTTATTTTTATTTTTTTATCCAGAATATATATAGAGAGAATACATATAAATATTATTTATAAATATAAATACAGTGTAGATTTTTTATATCCAGAATATATATATATATATATATATTCTACTGGTTCTGTTTCTTTGAAGAACACTAAAACACAGTGGGTGGGAATCTTGAGGCCCATCTTAGAATTCTGACCGCTAGAGATAGTTACTTAAACATCTTGGGATTCAATGACATCACAAAGTTGAATGCATATAGAAAACAAAATCAGTTCCCTCCTACCTACACCCCGAGAGCTGCCTGTCTCTCTCCTTTTTCTGGCCCCTGTTCTCCTGGCTTCCCTTTATTTCTGCGAGCTGCCCAAAACCTTGCTGCTTATAGTAACCAGGGAAGATTTCTGTTACTTACAACTGAAGAACACTAACTGACTCACCCCTGGATGAGTCTTATTCATACGAAGGTTTGAGAACCACTGGATCAGACCCACAAAGTAAGACTGAAAAGCAAATAAATGATAATGGGTCTTACATAGACAAAATTCTGAAATAAGATTTATCTACATTTCAGAGGAAATCCCATCTAAATGATTTTCTTGATAATTTGCTCAATGGAAAGAGCTGCGCCTCCAAGTTTAGAATGTGGGAACATGGCCAAATTACGTTCTAAAGTCTACTTTAGAAGACTAGCTTCCTTTCCTTCTAAATCAGTAACAACTAGTAGTGTCTCTTTTTTGGTTCTGTCCCATAATTTCCTGCTTGGGTGTGGTGGGTAAAAAAGCAAGGGGGAAATGTAACCGGGAGAGAATAAGGCCATTATAGAAGGACTCCTATAACCAGTGGCCCCATCTCATCCTCTACCTTCTCACAACCTTGCTTTAAAAAAGCAGCAGGGCAGGGGCGCCTGGGTGGCTCAGTCGGTTAAGCGTCTGCCTTTGGCTCAGGTCATGGTCCCAGGGTCCTGGGATCGAGTTCCGCATTGGGCTCCCTGCTCAGCAGGGAGTCTGCTTCTCCCTCTCCCTCTGCCTGCCACTCCCCTTGCTTGTGCTCTTGCTGTCTCTCGGATAAATAAAATCTGTAAAAAATAAATAAATAAATAAATAAGCAGCAGGGCACAGTAATAAATGCACGGGCTTCGGCAGGCGCCAAGTCTGGGTTTACACTCTCACACTTTCAGTCACCAGCTGTGCAAGGGTGGGCCCATTTACCTAACTTCTCTGCCTCTCCCTTTCCTCATCTGTCAAATGCAATAGCATCACCATCCTCCCCGGGTAGTGAGAGGACTAAATGAGACAGTGGATATAAAAGCATTTCTACTGTGTACTAAATAATGGTGGTATTTTATTTCTTTTTAAGGCTTTATTTATATATTTGAGAGTGAGAGTGCGAGTACATGAGTGGGGTTAGGGGCAGCAACAGAGGGAGAAGCAGACTCCCCGCTGAACAGGGAGTCCGATGCGGGGCTCGATCCCAGGACGCAGAGATCATGACCTGAGCCGAAGGCAGATGCTTCACCGACTGAGCCACCAGGCGCCCCCAGTAATGGTGGTATTTGCTGTGGCTGTTGTGCCGGTTAGTCTCTCTGAAGTAGGAACTGAAAAGATGACCTCCCTTTATCTCTCAGCATTGCCAGACACACACACTTCAGAAACCTTAAGAGAGAAAAGCTTGAATAGCATGGAGGCGGAGCGTGGCTTGCTTATATCCCTTCACCTGTTCGTAACTCACTAGCAGCAGCCAGCCCTCATCCCTCAGGTGAGCTTCACTTCGGATTGGATAGGAAATTAAAAGTAGAAAAACAAAACAAAAAACGAAAAATGAAAAACCCTGCACAGCTGAGCTCTGCTATGTAAATGCACACAATGGCAATGAGATAGGAATCATGAAGTTCAGAAAAAGTAAAAGTAACTTAGAACATTACAAATCTTTCCTTAACAGGCGCCTGGGTGGCTCAACCGCTTAAGCGTCTGCCTTCAGCTCAGGTCATGATCCCAGGGTCCTGGGATCCAGGCCCAGCATTGGGCTCCAAACTCAGCGGGGAGTCTGCTTCTCCCTCTCCCTCTCTCTTGGTCCCTCCCCCTGCTTGTGCTCTCTCTGCCTCTCTCTCTTAAATAAATAAAATCCTTTAAAAATTCTTTTTAAAAATTAAAAATTAGGGGCGCCTGGGTGGCTCAGTTGGTTAAGCGACTGCCCTCGGCTCAGGTCATGATCCTGGAGTCCCAGGATCGAGCCCCACATCGGGCTCCCTGCTCAGCAGGGACTCTGCTTCTCCCTCTGACCCTCCCCCTCTCGTGTTCTCTCTCTCATTCTCTCTCTCTCTCAAATAAATAAATAAAATCTAAAAAAAAAAAAAATTTAAAAATTAAATTAAATTAAAAACTAAAAATCTTTTCTTAAGTGAATGCAAATTCAGAATGATTGCACTGCTTATGGCTTTGCTCTAGTTACCAAGTTCCCCCGAATCAGTACAGAGAAACAGCACTCAGGACGGGCATCCCATGGTGTCTGTTCCTTGAACACTTTTTACTACACAAATATATTGTATGACAACTTAAGGAATGCTATACGGACAAACTTTGCAAATGTTTTCCCACACTTATCTACATTATAACTCTCTCATCTGGAATATTTGAAATCTTTTCTTCTATTGCCTTCTGTATATTAACAATTAAGATATGTGCCAAATCCAACTTTTAATTATTCTCAATAAATCTCACGGTTCTACTAATGAAGCTAATCAGATGGATCCGTCATTACATGGTTTATTTGAATGCTCCTTGATTCCAAGGATTATCGTCATCCTCAAAGTCAAGATAAGGATGAGTCAGATGCTCCCTTCCCGAGTTGCTCTAATTCATCAGTGCTTTAAATAAATTGGCTGCCACCTGGTTATAAAAGACAACATTTAAGTCTATCTGAAACTCATCCTATCATTTTCTTGAGTGTGGATACCCCAGTACCCAAACCTCCCATGTCAGGGGATTCAAAGACATCACGAGCCACAAAGAGAGGTTAGAGGTCTAGGACAAATATGATTGAAAGTTCTCTTAACCTAATAGTTCCTGGTTGACATGTTCTGATCCTTATCCAAGTTTCACCTTAGCTAAATCATAATATTTATAAGGCAGAATAAAACAACTGCATGCCTTGCTAAGGCAGGGAGGGAGAGATGTTAGCCATGGAAAATGCAAATGTGCACTGGGAAAAATGAGCGAAACAAGATTTGACCTATGAATTCCTAACCTCTACTTTGCATTTTAATTTGTAAGGGCTTATGGAGGGAAAGAAAAATAAACAATTCTAGAAAATGATCAACACTGTCTTGTAATTTATATTCTGTACATGAGATTCACAAATAAACATAATAGGTATTTGGGGGCCAAATCAACCGTTTTGTGAGTCAGTAAGTTATCGATTACATCTGCCATTTTGTCAGCTGCTAACTCTATCAGCCCATCACACGAATTACTGATTTAATGTGTTCAGTGGTACTCCAAAGCCTCTGCGGAATGGCCAAGTGTGCTTACTAAGCAATGCCTACTTTAACTCAAAAATGGGAGAAAAACTTTAGAGGTTAGAAAATTATTGCATATACAAACTCTGACTCCCAATGTTTGTACCTATGTTTATTTTTCTCCCTCTCTCCTTCTACTTGTTCACGTCGGTCTGTTCATTCTTTCTTCTTTTTTTCTTCCTTCCACATTTACAGTCAGACATCAACAGTCTCCTGGGTGTTATTAAGAACCAAAGAGCTTATTCACTCTCAGTTCACGTGATTTAGGATTAAGGATACCTTTTCTATAGTTTCATCACATTTCCTGGGAATTACTTCAGATGTAATGATCCACTGAGTTCACCATTGTGTGGAATGCATCCCTCCCAGTTTCCTTTGAATCAAATGCAGAAATTGACTCCAGTTGTCAACCCACTGGGTTCAGAACCCAAAACCAACAGGAAGTCCGGTGAAGTCATGGAGAAGAGGGAGTGGATAAGGAAGGGGATTAGATGCCAAGAAATAAAGCCCTTTTCATGGTAAGAGAAGTCCAGCAACCGCAAACAGATAAGGAAGGCCCTGGGGCTGCCTTCCCAAAGAGATGCCAACCAGGAAAACTAATTCTGAATGTTGAGGCAGCCCATGTGTCCCCAGGGAACAGAGAAACCACATGAAAAGGTGGCGTGGGGTGGTCATAGCCGCGAAGCCCCGAGTCAGAACTCCAGCATGTGGGCCTGGATTCTTTATCTCCTGCTGGGTGGCTCTGTGCCATTCATTCAGTTTGTCTCCCCGCGTCTTCGTTCCCTCATTTGTACAGGGTAGATGATACACATTTACTCCAGAGAATTGTTCTTGGGCTCAAATAAAATCAGGTAGTGGCAGCCCTTTGTAAAGTGAAAAATGGTTTATAAATGTTAATGTTAGCTCTTATTATTTGCTGGACTTGTGGCCCAACCTTATGATCTTTGCTTGGAAACACTGGACAAGTCTCTCCATCACTGTAGCATGATTGAAAGGGTTTCAAGGAAAATTTCTGAAAAGGAGCCTTTATCCCTGATTGATGGGGAAAAAAAAAATAATCATATCTCCAGGCTACTTGGACAGAGAGCTGACCTCCGGCACGTTGCGAAGCATGAAGAGTTTATTTCTGGTGTTCCTCACTCCCTCACTCTAGACTCTACCCTATTCAGTCTTCCGCTGGGAAATATTTTCCTTTGACCTCTTTCCAGGCTCTGTTTATTCTCCTGGATTCAAAACCTGATCACAGAAAAGAACACCAATAAACCCATTGTATTAGTTACATTCGCTTTTTTAAAGTTAAGGGTTTGAATGCAGAATGTATGACTCACTTTTCTGGACGTGTTGATAAGGATTGGGAGATCCTGGGACTGGACAATGTCACAAAACACTCAGCTTCTTTCTATCTCTCTGCTCTGCCAAACACAATGTCGGCTTCAGCCTAAGATTGTTTTCGCTGTGGTTATAGGATGGCTGAGTGTGTCACTTAGAGCCATATCCTTCTTCTTTCATGTCTCCTGGAAGGGCAAATGAAGAGGGACAGGAGAGGGAGAGACAGATAGACGCTTTCCCCAGCCATTGAATCAAAGCCTTCTTTCTGTTTAGACCAACAGATGTCATTTACCCCTAATCTGTCATACATGGAATGCTGTGCTCTGTCTGAGTTCCTGAACCAAGGGCTGATAAGGGGAAGAAGGGCCATTATTGACTGAGACTAATCAGGGTCCCACCTACCCTGGAGCTGGCGCAATCCCCCAACCCCCGCTGGGTGGGGTGGCAGTGGAATGGACATTGTAGAGTCAATCACAAGGTCTAACACAGCCCCCCCCCCAAAAAAAATCATTATCAATGACATTTTATCAAGGAAGGAAACAAGACAAGAGAATGTATCTCTGAAATTTAGATTTCAGAGACCTGATGGGGAAGTCTCCCTTAATGATTCTCATGTCTTATACTAGAAATGACAGACTGGATTCGGGAGGCAAGGAGACTTCTCAAAGTCAGTGTGAGTAAAGAAAGAGTCAGAGTCCTGGAGTATAGGTTAGTCCAGGAGGAGTTTTACCTAAAGAACTCTGGTTAAACACACAGAGCCCAGAAGGAATGACAGTTTGGGGGTGGAAAAGGGAGTCTCTGAAATTGGATCAAGGCCGAGAAATAGCAAAACAAAGACAGGATGAAGGTATGAAGACCTAGAGGAAGCTGGGGGTCAGTCAATGGGGTCAGAAAATTGGGGACTCAAATCAGAAAAACATGGGGACATGAGGTCTTTGGGGCAAGCCTAACAGTGGTAGAGTAGCCCCCCTTTACCCACATGGGATACATCCCCAGATGCCCACTAGATGCCTGAAACTGCAGATAGTATTGAACCCTATATATGCTATGTTTTTCCCTATACATACATACCGATGATAAAGTTCAATTTATAAATTAGGCAGGGTAAGAGATCAACAATCATAACTAGTAATAAACTAGAACAATTATAATAACATACTTTTATAAAAGTTACGTGAATATGGTGTCTCCCTCGCTTAAAATATCTTATTGTACTGTATTCACCCTTCTTCTTGTGATGATATGAGATGAACAAAACGCCTATGTGATGAGATGAAGTGATGTTAATGATGTCGACGTTGTGACATAGCGTTAGCCTACGACTGACCTTCTGCCAATACATCAGAAGGAGGATCATCTGCTTCTGGACCGCAGTTGACCTCAGGGAACTGAAACCACAAATAAGGGGAGGGCTACTACCTTCTCAGAGGAGCCACAGAAACAAGACTCAGCCAATTCGGAGGTAGTATTTATAACTACCATGTAAGAAAGAAGTATGCTCTCTTTTGCTTTTATTGTGCAGCGTGCTTTTTGTTTTCTTTACCGCTTTGTATGCATAAATCAACAAACTAAATGAATTATCTCACAAAGTGGAGACTCTCTATAAATATACAGTGTTTAACCGAAGCAGAAAGTATGTGGGAAAATAGTGTAAATTCATTCTCGAAAGTCTCGAGCAACATTTATCGATATACTTTGTTGAATTAGCATGATTGTCTTCCAAACTTCCACCTTAGCAGAAGACCCCTGTTTTGGTGGGATTTGTTAGTAATTATACTTAGGCTTTCTAATCAAGGTAAGTGTGCTTTGAACGTTGCCCAAACAAAGAGGTAACCCTCTGTATTAATCATGACTCTGAATTTCAAATAATGGAAATTCAATTCAAACTAGCTCTTGCCAAAAAAAGGCCAATCCCGTATTTCTGGAGGGTCTAGAATTATCCCTGATTTCAGGGACAGCTGGTGTCAGGAACTAAATAAAGCCTTCAGGTCTCCATTTCTCCATTCCTCATCTCTTTTGACTTCGCTTGGCTTCATTCTTCAACCCGTGTCTTTCCAAGACAACCTCCAGTGGCTGCCTACCACATTCTCTCAGCTTAGCAACTCCAGCAGAAAACAGTTAACTCAGATTTTAGGGGATGTCATTAGTGATGGGCTCAAATCAGTCCATGTGCCAATCTTTGAATTAATCACCATAGCCATACCAAACGGGTACTCTGAATTGTGTGTCTGGCTTCTGTGGTCATGAGAGGGTAGGCCAATGTGACTGCCAGCCCCACAAAGTTCACATGGAATGGGCAGGGTTGACACCGAAAGGAAAACAAAGGCCTGTTATCAGAAGAACACTGGAAAAGCATGCAGGGCAGTGAGAGGCCATGGTTAACCACAGGCTGACCTGCTCTCTGGGTCTTACTCTTTATTCTACGACTTTCTGAAAGGTAATCTGACTATGTTCAATTCTCCACCTTGAATATAAAATCATGGTAATTCCCATCCATATAAATCAGAGTCATATCAAAAAATCACATAGTAGATTATTTAAAAAATCACACTGTAGATTGAGTTCAGAAAATTTAATATAACAAAATGTGGCTTTTTAAAAGTTTTATTTATTTATTTTAGAGAGAGAGCGCACCAGTGGGAGGGGCAAAGGGAAAGGGAGAGAGAATCTCAAGCAGACTCCGAACTGAGTGTGGAGCCCGATTCCGGGCTTGATCTCACAACCCTGAGATCACGACCTGAGCCAAATGTAAGAGCCAGACGCTTAACCGACTTACGCCACCCAAGTGCCCCAATATAACTAAAGGTTTAATAATAAACATCATCAAGCAGACCAAGAATACTACTGTAATGAAAGTGTTTACTAACCTTGAGTGAAGTTTGGCCTCATTAGAAGGTAACCACATTGGGCCGGTACAAGGAGTTCACACACGTGATACAGGGGCAATAATCCTGGCCAGGTTTTCCGTTTAGACACATAAGCCTTTAAAGGAAGAAACTCTTAAAAAAAAAAAAAAAAAAAGAAGGAAACTTTTACCTAAATGTTTTTGTAAGTGTTTTGCTTTTTTATGATTAGCTTTGAAGGATAATACATTCCAGCAAATCACATCATATGAGCAGAAATATGTTCCAGCATGCCTAAATGTCTTTCAAATAATTCTCCATTAAAATTCTGCTTAACGCACTCTAACAAGTGAGCAGAGCTGGTGAAGCATAACAATATTGGTTTTATTGACAGATTTTACTGCTATCTGTTATCCAGCTGTGGGTTTCCTTAGTAGTTTATCACAGGGCAATTAAAGACATTGCTCCTTAGACACATAACTAGATTGTTTATTGGAAAGTCATTTTGCTAACTAGAAATTGCTACATTAATATGCATAACTCTTTGTAAGTATCCTCATCCAAACACTATCTTCAAGCTAACATCTCTGAGAAACTTCCCCAATCAAAAGTATCTTTGGACACAAATATTGACCGAGTACTTTATATATAATATCTTCACCTGGTAATACACAGCAGTTACATTGCTCTCACAAAAAAAAAAAAAAAATGCTTACTATATATGACAGTGGATCACACATATCATTTTTTTTACACTTCACAAAATGCTTGCAAAAATAAGCAAAAAGCAAACAATATTTTTCAAAAACCACTCACCTTAAAAATGAAAAATGAGGCCTGTAGAACTATAAAATTCAAAATGGGTTACATTAACAAGATTATTTGTTATACTTAAAAAAAAAAAAAAACAAAAAAACAAGCACAGGCTGTTTTTTCTTTTTGGCAAGTGAATACTACAATATAATTCTCCCTGTATAACATTGGCCCCAAGCCCAAAACAAAGCAAGAAGCAAATGGCAACCTATCTATGGGGCTGCAATGAGCTGTCATTCGTGTAATTGCCTGTGTCCCCAGGGACACCTGACCTTGCTTATCTGAGCATGAGCTCGCCACTGAGTTCAGTCTGGACCTCTCCATATCTACACACGCTGGCTGGTAAATTAAGCAGGCCTCTGCATGCAGGTGGCCTGCCTTGCATATACACTGTCCCTGTAACCCAGTGACAAATGCTTGGTGCTATGGGGGGGTGACACACCGATGTCCAGAGAGACGTGGCGGAAGTCAGTGGGTCTTAAGTCACAAGTGAAAATAGGCACACAGACCCTGGGCTTTTTCATCTCAGTTTGTTTCTATGACTGTTCTATTTTATGCTAGTGCCCGTAGGGGTTAGGTTAGAAAAGTAGTGATCATAATTCTTAATTTGGAGAAAGAGGAAATTTTGCAGTGGAAGAAATATTTCTAGTTCTTGTTCCATTTGCATTTGTGTGTTTGTGTACATGATTGGACAGAGAGAGAGAATAGCAAACAACCTTACTAAAAGCCATGCTTCATAAATAGAAAGATCTAGATTTTAAGGGTAACTTAGGAACTATGTCCTGCTTATCATTCTATCTCCAGTGCCTAGAACATGGTTGGCACATAAATATTTGCCCTATGAGTGATCAAACAATAGTTCTCAGAAGTATTTGATTCATAACAAGAGCTCAACTGGTGTTTATCTCCATCAACCCTCTTCCTCCTACTGTTCCAGCCTTTGAAAAAGGAAGCTCTGACCTGAGTCCCCCACAGTGAAAGACGCCTGTGCACAGCCTTGATGTGATCCAGAAACCATCATGCTGTACAGTCTGCCCAGGGAGGCTCTGAGAAGGACGTGGCGTTTGAGCTGGATTGTACGTCTCCACAGCGAATGGTGGAAGAAAAAGATACTTCTGGGGGGAAACAGAACCAAAAACACAGAGGTGAACATCCCCATGGGACCACCTGTTGGCCAAGAGGCTAGGAAATAGTGTCGGATCCCAGCAGTTCTTAAAAGCCAAAGTAATTATTCTCTCACCGTCTGCTCCCCCAGATTAGCTCAGATGTCAGAGTGGATGTGTGCATGGGGTGACTTACACAGTGGCCAGAAGTAACGCCATAACAGGATCTCTCCTCACACCCCAGGAGGCGGTACTCAGCCTGTGGGCCCTGGGAGCCCTGTGCCTGCTGATAATCCTTTCAGGAGCTTCTGCTTAATCAGTCCTCATGCTGTGCTTCTCCTAAGAGAACTAGACGTTAAGTCTTCTGTGTCTGAGCACTGAGATAATTAGATTTCTAGGAACACAGCGTAGAGGTTCAAGAAACACCACAGATGCCTTGATGTTTCCAAGCAGACAATCAGAAGCTCTGAATCTTGGTGGTTTTTTTGTGTGTTGTTTGGTTTTTTGTTGTTTTTTTGTTTTGTTTTGTTTTGGGGAGGGTAGTTTGGATTTTTGTTTTGTCTTTTAAGGGGTTTTTTTTTTTTTTTTTTGGTGGGGGGAGGTTAGGGATTGCTTCAGAAAACTGAAGTCCAGACCATTAGTTGAGGGCCTTATATGGTCTCAACATCCAACACAAGTCCTCAGATACTGAATAAATACTAGACTTTTAAAACCCTTTCTTTCACTGAAAGGGCACAGGGTGCCTGGGTGGCTCAGTTGGTTAAGCGTCTGCCTTCGGTTCAGGTCATGATCCCAGAATCCTTGGATGGAGACCCGCGGTGGGCTCCCTGCTCAGCGGAGAGTCTGCTTTTCCTTCTCCCTCCGCCCCTCCACCTGCTCATGCACGCGCATGCGCACTCTCTTTCTCTTGAATAATAAAATCTTAAAAAAAAAAAAAAACTGAATAATAAATAAAATCTTAAAAAAAAAAAAAAAAAAGAAACTGAAAGGGCACCAAACAGCCAGAATGGATGTCAGCCTCAGCACCACAGCAAGATCCTGGGGTCCCCTTTGGTTGGCGAGTTCTAGGGAATCTGGGGGCAATCCCCCTGGGGACTGGGAAACAGTGGCTATTTAGCAACCAGTATGGAAGTATCAGGTTAAATCGCATGAAATTACCGATATATAACCATTTTCGGCCTACAAAACTGTTGATTTCATAAAGCTTCCCCATTTTCACAACCAGCACACCAATGTCGGTGCACGCACGGAGGTTATGTCTCCCAAAATAAGCAGAGTCTGACACTCCGGCCACCCAGCACAAGTAGGCACGATCTGGCAAGTATCTAGTTAACTTAACCCACACAAGCAACTAGATGTTAGAGATCTCAAGTGGAAGTTGCCGGGGTCAGGGGTTCAATCAGTAGCACCCCATTCCCGCACTCCCCATTCAGAATAAACAGCTGGCTCCCCTGTTCCCAGCATCATTCCAAGACCTTTATGTGGATTAACTCATTACATTTTCATACAACCCTATGGGGTGGGGTTCTATTAGCCCCATTTTACAAATGAAGAAACTGAGGCAGAGAACTAAATCACTTTCCAAAGTCCCCGGCAGGTAGCAGCAGAGGCTGGCTTGGCACCCAAGCTGTCTGCTTCCAGAATCTATGGGCTTCAGCCACACACTCGGGCTGCCTGGGGATGCAAAGGGAGGTTGACGAAGGAGGCTGACCGCAGCAAGGCATTTGGAGCTCAAGACGGTAGCTTTATTCCCTTTAAAAAACGGGGTTGGAACACAAGACTCAGTACCATTATAAGGAGAGTGTGCAGGAGCCCTGAAAGAGACAGAGCTGCCCACTTAGTGTCTGGCCCAGCATGACAACTGTGGGTCTCCCTTACAGGGCAGGCCTCCCTGCGGGACAGAGAGCCGTGGGAAAGAAGGCATCGTGCAGACAGGCGAACTGGAACAGAGAGAAGCCTGCAAAGCAGCTGAGCAGAGAGGAGCAGGCTGCATTTGTTTTCCCCAAGTCAGCAGGCAAATAACCAACACCCACCCACCCCCATCCCGTGGAAACGAGTGAGGGAAGCAGAGCCAGAGGTTCTTAACAAGATGTCCCCGGAGAAAATTCAGGGGGCTATGAAATTGGAGAGGGGAAAAATTACTTCTTTATTGTCATGGAACTCTATCTGACCTACTCACCTCTAGCTGAAATTTAGCATTTCCTCCAGTTATGAAAGGAGGCAATAAGCCAGACTTGCATGAGTAGTACATGTGATTCTGTAGGCAGTAGACGTCTCAGATGCTTCCACACCACATTATCACGGTGCAGAGAGGCAGAATCCCACTCATGTGCTTCAGCACTTCGAAATTAAGGAGGTGCAGACGTGCTGCTAGACCTTGTTATTTAGTATATATTAAGAAACATATATGTTACATCACAAATTTAGATTTGTTTCAGTATTTTGATAATGGCATTTTGATATAACTGATTTCCTCTATGATAGGATATAATTTCCTCGACTAACACAATATACGTGTATATAATATATATATTATATAATCGAAAACCATTCTGAGGGGCGCCTGGGTGGTGCAATCTGTTAAGCATCTGCCTCTTGGTTTCAGCTCAGGTCATGATCTCAGGGTCCTGGGATTGAGCCCCGTGTCAGGCTGTGCGCTCTGAGGGGAATCTGCCTGAGAGTCTCTCTCCCTCTCCCCCTGCCTTTCCTGCTCATGCTCTCTCTCTCTCTAAAATAAAGAAAACAAAACTTTTTAAAAAATACATATAAAATAAAAATAAAAACATTATTCTGAGAAGGGGTTCGTCAGTTTTGCCAGACTTCCGAAAAGACCCCCCAACATGTAAGAATCTCTGCTTGAAATGAAGGGCCTCCATGTAGAAATGCAGGGCAGTAGAAACGAAGCCCCTCCCAACCCCTGCCCTCCCCTCAAGCGATGTTAATAAATAATAACTAACTAAATAATCTTGTTTCTCTAGGTTTGACTTCTCCTCCCTCCTTGCCACAAATTCTGTCACATCTTTCCATCAGACCCCTCAAAACTCAAGGCTGTGAAATGGAAATCTCTCAGACCAGACGGGTGGGTGGGAGATTTTGTTTTCTTTCTCTTCTGTCTTCTCTGATCACAACTTGCTGAAACGAGGCAAAAGTGTTAAATGTAAATTTTTACTTTGCCCTGCCTTCTTCCAAAAATATTTTTAGAGATTATTAAAATGCATGCCTTTTGGGACCATCACACCCCAATATGCCTAATTACAGTGACTGGCAGTTCTGCAGCTTACTGATGCCCGAGTTCCATGCCCTAGAATCAGCCCATTCCAGTCCTGCTTTCCCCACAGAGAAAAGCGCCACTTCTTCCCGGAGAAACAGGTAAGAAACTGCAGGCGCCAGCAACGAGGGGTGCTTCACTGCTAATTGACAAAAAATAGATTTAGAAATTCTCACTTCAGATACCATTTCGTATGTAAGCTACACGTTTCTGGAAGGAAATTTCTTTCCCATCAAGTTCAGAGTTTGTGGGTGTTTGCAGAAGTTGTGGTGGGGTCAGACTCCGCGTTACCCTCGGTGCCCATGACCCGGTAGAGTTCAGACTTTCTTCCCCTCACTATAATCTCATTGTCCAACCAGGAAATCGAAATTAAGAGAGAAAAAAACAAAACCAAAACCTTGATGATCTAATGCTGACCTAGTGTTCAAGTCTTCATGTGAATTTTATTGTCTTATACGAGCCTCTTTTATGGAATTTCTTTATTATTATTATTTAATTAATAGCACAAGTATTTCCTCCTAAGATTCAAGCCTTTGTCCCTTTTTTCAACCATTATCATAATATCCAATTCTCTTCATTTATATACCTATTTTGAAAGCCTTTAGAATTTAATTATCTTTTTTTTAAAGATTTTATTTATTTATTTGACAGAGAGAGAGCACAAGCAGGGGAAAGAGGCAGAGGGAGAGGGGGAAACAGACTCTCCACTGAGCAGGGAGCCTGATGTGGGACTCGATCTCAGGACCCTGGGATCATGACCTGAGCCAAAGGCAGATGCTTAACCGACTGAGCCACCCAGGTATCCCTCAAATTTAATTCTATTTATCGCAAAACTCTGATTTTAGAAAAAAAATATGTAAATGGATTTCCTTCCCTATCTCTGGCAAATATAAGAATGACTTGGTGAGCATGAACAAGCATGCCCTCGTCCTGGGGTACGGGGCGGGGCGGGCGGGATATGCCCAGGCTGCAACAAGCCTTGTCTCAGCACTCTGTAAGAACTCTGTCTGGCCTGCCTCCTCGGAGTATCTAAATCTCCTGTGACCTTATCAGTTGATTCCACCTGGTGCAGCTATGTCTATAAAAATATCTCAACAGGCTCTTTAGCTCCATCCTTTATAAAGAGTCCATTGAAAGTAATAAAACCCATGCTACGAAATAAAAAACTAGAGACAGATGACTTACTAATTCATATAAGCACATACTCCCACACACAAACTGGACCCCAGCTACCACCACCGCACCCAGAAAACAAACTACAAACACTGTTTCATGAAGTTCTGGTATTCTCTTCTAAGTGAATTCCTTGCTAACTAAAGAATCGGTGGAAATTCTTAGCCAGGTAGGATTTAGCCTGTCCCTGGCCTCGTCTGCATCCTCTCCTGCGGTTAGAGTCCCAATTCTGTCACCTGAAGACCATTTCAAGGGGCTCTAAACCTATGAGTCCTGGTGGACTGTTTCTTTGCAGCAAAGTATTTCATATCAGCTGCAAATGGTCCTCAGTCTGCGATGCGTTAAGTGGTGATTTCAGGTGAACAGTCTATCAACCCCAGTGCTACTGCGATTGCTTTCATTCTGTACCCTCGGAAATGTCGGCTCCTATCTGACATGGGCTTGTTGGCTGTGCTCCTGAGGCCCTCCAGCTCTGCCTTTACTCTGTACCTTGAGTGATCTTGGCCCCTGAGGCTCCATCCAGCCTCCTCCAAGGGACCGCAGTATCTGGGAGGGTTTTTAACACAACTGACTGTAACTTACAAGCTGGAAGAGGTTTCCCAGGCCTGTGGAATTCCTGGTCATCTTGATAGTCCCTGGGCAGCCCCTTATACCTGCTCCCTGGGGCCCAGGCTCAAGGCTTTAGAGTTTAACCCTTTCGTGCCCATGGACTTGTAGGCAATGCTAAGGGTTCTCACCCATGGGGTCAGGACGCCAGGTATATTAGGCATAAAATGTCCTGGAAATAATTCATTACCGATGTTGGAAAATGATTGTAATAAGTCAGAGCCAATTCTAGGTTATTCCTATATCAGTGGCAACTGCATTCACCCTTTCTTTTGTGAGAGAGAGAGCTGTAGACTTCTGCTCTGGAGTAAAATATATCCTATGGCCTATGTTAGCTAAGCCAGAGGCTCTTAATTCTTATGATGATAAAACCCATTATTGTCCTTAGTCCATCCCTTGACTCCCCTCCTATTTTGGTGTTTCAATAAAATCTGAATACGTCCAGTGAGAGTGTAGCACCTGGAAATGTCAACTAATCATTGTAGTGGAGGAAGGAGGAGGGAGAGAAGAAAGTTTAAAGAGCCTGAGCTTCTACTGATCAGTTTTACAATCAGCCAGAGCACTATAAACTGGGAAATATCTCTTGTAAGTAGGACTGTCAGGAATTGCCAATACTTTGCCATTTCTGACCCACAAAAATAACAATTTGGTCTGGGTCAATTTAGTATTCACATTGCACTTCAAATGACCTGGGAAGAGACTGAGAAGAATCACCCAGTCCTACCCAATGGATAGGCAGTCGGTGGAAGGAGGCTGCCCACAATGTTTTTATTTCGTTTTCTGTTGTTTTGTTTTATTCCATTTTTACCCAAGGGGACTTCAACAATACACAGTGCTAGAAATGCTTCCCTGTTTTTACCCATGTTTGGGAATATACATCTGAGAATAGTAATGGAATTTCTTCCTCAGCTCTGGACCCTTCATCACTGCAAAAAAGTGCATCAACAGAGTTTAAGAATGGTCGGTCTCAGTCCTTGAGTAATGGAAAGCTATTATTTTAAAGTTTCTGAGAAAGCATCCAACAGAGAGGAACAAATTATCCTTTTATTTGAACTTTTCTGACTGGGTTTCTCCATCAGTAATAGGGTACAGTGATACCTGCCACTGTGATTTGACCCCAAAACACAAATAACAATGAGATAATGTGTATCAAGGATTTAAGAATGATTGTATTCTTTTTAAAATTTTGTTATATTTTCATTTCTCAAGGTAATCGGTTGTTTTTACAAGGAGGGAACTCACCAACTATATTTTAAGTCAGCATTACCATCGTGGAGATCCTTCAATGTGGGAAGTTTTATTTCCTTAATGTGTTTACAGGTATTTACGGAATCAGGTCATCCTCCATGGCCAAGAACGTAACAATTACGATTTCAAAACAAAGGTGTGGCTATCAGTCATTGGAACATTAGCAGCCTCTCTCTTCCTCTTTTCAGTACTAAACTGCCAAAGACACGAAAATGCTTAGCTTCACGGGTCTTGCCTTTAATTAAAACTTAAAAATCTGCACATGGTAGAAAGGCTTTATCAAGAGAAAGCCAGTCCAGATCAGAACAGGTATTAGGAGATATCTTTACCTGTTGACATTTCTAACAGATTTCATTCATCACGGAGGAAGGAAAAAAGAATATGGAGAGGAATAAAAATGCTTGATTGGTCATTCCTCAATTACTCAACAATAGCCATACAACTTATTTTTTCAGCACAACGAGGTCAATGCTAGTTGTATGAGTTCACACAGGCTGCTATAACAGGATACCATAGACTGGGTGGCTACAACAACAGACACTGATTTCCCACAGTCCCAGAGGCTGGGAGGTTCAAGATCAAGATGCCAGCAGATTTGGTTCTTGATGAGGGATCTCTTCCTGACTCGCGAATGGCCCCTTTGCACTGTGTCCTCACACAGCAGAGGGAGGGAGAGGGGGAGAGAGAGCACTCTGGCGTGTCTTCTGATGGGGGCACTAATCCACTCATGAGGCCCCTGCACCCATGAACTCCTCCACTGCCTCCGGAAGGCTCGACCTCCAAATGCCAACACAGTGGGGGTTAGGGTTTCAACTTAGGAATGGGGGGTGGGGGTGGGACATAATTCAGTGCATGGCACTGGTTAACGACAACAACGACAACAACAGATACCTCTCAAAAGTTCTAATTCAGCTTAGAAAGCACTTTGGAGATCTCCAAATTTAACAAATATTAATAAAATAACAGAGATGGCCATTTTAAAACTGATGTCCTCGATGTTCTGGACATACCTGGAATCTTTAGTAAACTAGGGCTACAAACCAAGTAACTTACATTACCTTTTTCTGAGTATTTATATTTCCTTCTTTCTACTTAGTCTTTGTACCTAAAAACAAACAAACAAAAAACCCAATTTGGTGAAGTGGGCTAAAAATAGCCTGTGTGCACTATTTCTCCTTTTAGCTTCATTGTTACAAACTGATTTCTAATTGTCTTTGAGACTCGGAAAATCTCCTGTGAATGTACTAAGCATATTTGACTGAAGTTCCTGAGGAGGACTGATGCAACCCTGGATTTGGGGCCCTGGTTCTTCAGACCCCTTCAGGGGGACCATTCCACCCTCCTCAATCGCACACTTGTTTGGAATTCATTTCTGCCCCTGTAGAATCTGGGTATTAAATGCTCTGAGTTGCTATAGTTAGATAGACTCTATTTTTAGTTACAAACTGTTTTCCTGAGATACATACAGCTGCTCATTAACACTGGAAGCCTTTTTCACAAAGCTTGTGTTCTCATCCTTCCTTTTAAATGCCCAACAGGCTTATGAGGGAAAAATACAAATGCTGGTTATATTTAGTTTTCTACTCAGCCCTGTCAAGCCCTAAATCCAGAGAAAGTTATAAATACACTGCAAGGAAAATGCTCTCATTTACTTTAAGTACCATTTTAGGGCCACACAGTGTTGTGATATAAAGGGTAGTGAGGGTATTAAAATAAGAGGTCAAGTAAATTAGAATTTGACTTTTTAAATACATTATTACAATACATGGAGTCAGTGTTCACAGTAGGTGGTACTGAAGAACACCTGACACATAAAAGGCATTCATTCCGTGTTTGTGGAATGTGGCAAGACTGACAATGAGCAACAGGTCTTCAGCAAAGGTAGATCGCTTGAATGAATGTATCATTTTGCACAGTTTACCCTTTGAGATCAGAGAGAACATGCTCTGAAGCAAATTCCCTGGAACAGTAAGCATTGCAAACCCACCAACGTCCAACACATTCCCAGCAATGGGACCACCAGTCGGAGTCCTCAAGTTGTCTCAGTTGTTTCTCCCTGGTAGTGAGCTTTCCTTCACACAGAGGCAACAAGAGGCATTCCTCAGTTTGGATCTCCTGGCTTCTTAAAATTCTCATACTGCAACCAGCTAGTTGCTCCATGATGGATCCCATTTCGCTCCTCATGAGCTCATCATCTATTTCCTGACAAGCAGTGGGAGCCACCCACACCCTCTTCTGTGGCCCTTTTCATCCCTCCCGAGGGGCTCATACCCATCATAACCACCCACATCTTCCATTTTTCACCAGTCAGCGTGGTAGAAGGGTAGGGGCATTGGCACTCAACAGCCTTGCATTCAAATCCAGACTCATCTACTTTTACCTGGAGGGGGTGAGGGGGGTGCCTTGAGTGAATTGTTTCAACTCTCAATTTTGGTTTCCCCATTGAGGCACAGGGGGAGAGGATCAACTTCATAGGGTTGTCACGAAATTTACAAGAAACAATTAATGTAAATCATCCAGCTCAGTTCCTGGTGTTGGAAGGAAATGCTCTGTAAGTGGAGACAATTATTATTCCCAAGTCTGTGAATTTCACCTCCAGCAATCATCCTAAACCTTGGCTTGATCCTTTTACTTTCTTTCAACTTCTGTCCATTATATATCAGTCTGTTTCCCTCTCAATGTTTCTTTCTCTCCACCAATTCGTTCCAGTCACAAATCCAAACAAGGCTACTTAATGATTCTAAGAGCAACACTACTGCTGTACCCACAGACAAGAAAAGGAAAGCTATGGACTTTGAAATAAAATATTTGAAGTGAAATATAGTGCACTAAAAAGCGCAAACACTCTTAAAAATAAGGCCAGAATACCCTAAATACCTTCTTCAGAATGTCCTCCAAAGTCTCCCTCTTCTTCTAAGTTTAATCTGCTTTTCTTTGAGCATCAACACTTCCAAACAAAACAAAAAATCAGTTCTTATGCAATTCTTCAAACTTCATATGTATTTTTGGAGAGCAGGATCAAATAATTAATATTGCTGTGTTTTGATGTCAGTTTCCAACAACAAGTATTCCACAGTAGTATTCTCTCATATTTTTTGCAAATATGCATACATCAACTCCATGACCAGGAAAATAGACTACCAGAGATTAGCCTTGGAAGCTAGCAAATTATAAGTGCTTCCATAGACGGCGTGTTCCAGATTCCAAGTAAGTAAGTCACAGTCACATACGGAATGACTTGGTAGCAAGTTGAAACCTGCGTCGTTAAGCATTTTTCCCACACCTAGCACATCTTCCTCTCTCTGTTTTGTTGTTTTGTTTTGTTTTTCCCTAAGATGTGGCTTGGAAAGGAGTTAGACAGCTCTCCAACACAGATAAAAGCGCAGGAACCCAGCATCCAGAAATGAATGACAGTAGGAGAGTGGTCTGCTTGCTGAGACATTACTGCTTTTCATCACAGCAAACGTCTGGCCAAGAAATAATCATCAGTGCTTCTCAAGAAACACCTGTAACTTTAGCTTTTTTTTTCTTTCCTTTTCATTTCATTTCTTTCTGGTTTTTAATGAGGGCTTTATCATATTGCAGGAATGTGTCTTGTTTTTATGATCAGCACTGCAGCTTCGTGAGAAAAATAAACGGGAGTTCCCCAACTTTAAAAAAAGACACCAGACATTGTGTCCGTGAATTTTGTATTACACACGAAGCAGGTGTTCACAAATAGCCCCGCTGTGGTCCCTCTAGAACTGTGCTGTCCATCAGAGAATCCACTAGACGCATGTGAGTGAGAACTGAGATTAAAATGAATTAAAAATAAGCAAAACTAAATTTCACTTTCTTAGTCTCAGTAGCCACGTGTGGCCTGTGGCTACCCTAGTGGACGGTGCGGATAGAGAACAGTTCCTTAGCTGTGGCAAGGCTTTCACCGAACAACGCTGCTGTGAGGCATGGAGCTTTTATGGAGATCGGCACTAAAGCCAGATTGGAGAGAGACTTGCTGTTCTGGACCGGTGTTCGCATAAAGACTTCTCCATTTCACCACATGACTCTGTGGTCCTGCCCACTGTGTTGCACAAGAAAATCATCTCTCTGCTTGTCTGACTTAGTGGCTAGTTGCTTCAGGAATAGCTGAAGTCACAGATTTCAGCCTTCTGACTTTGTTATACAACCCAGCAGGCAAGGAGAAGCTGAGGAGTCAACCTTTGTTCTAAACCACTTTGTTAGCAAGCAAATTGGCAAGAACAACAATCTGTTGTCATGTTCTCCCCAAATACAACAGAGATTATGCGTCTGTAACCAAGGCCATAATGCAGTTCTAAAAATAAGGCTTTTATTTTCCTCGGTTTCCTGTGTGGCCTTTAGGACACTTATGAAAATGACTCTTGACCTTTTCAAGAACCCCAGCACATGGACCACTTGCTCAGAGAGGGAGGACAGATACCAGAAAACGATTTCAGCCTTAGGACTGAGCCAGTCTCTCGCACTCATCATCTCGGTTCAAGCACAGACAATATTCCTCTGACTTACCCTTTTATTATTTGGATGCTAATTTCCACCTTCTAAAACACATCTATTAAATTTGGTAGTCCGATAAGTGTTTGATTAAATATGGGTTGAGCTGGCTTTCACTTAACTCTGCCATGAGCTTATTAAATTAAAAGAAAATTGTTGAGAAGATCAAAGTTCCTCCTTTTAATTCCTTTAGATCCTTTGGGGAAACCAATGTTTATCTCTGTAAAGTTCAAGTCTGCATAACTAAAAGTCAGCCACATCTGACATCCAACCACCGAATCTTGCAGAGGCCATTTCTCCCTCCTTCCTCAGTCTTGGGTTCCCATTCCCTGCTTAGACTACAGTTTGGAAGTCGCTGAATGAATTCACAAGTACTACTATTTGCACTTTCACGCATGGTTTAAAGGCAGAAGTATCAGGTTTCACAGTGCTGGGAGGAAGTTGGCAACCACTTCAAAGCAATTTTGAAGCATCTATTACTTTATTAAGCAAGGGCAATAATGATCTACAAAGTGCCAACATGTTCGTGTTTTCCTGTTCTCCCTGCGTTTCATTGCAAATACCGTAGTCTTTCTTTTCCTCCTTAAACACCAGTTAGTACGTTGCCTTTAAGATTACAGACCTGACAGTGATCACCAGTAAAAAGCTAAAAACACATAGCTAAGTGACTTATATAGCTATGAGAACTACGGAGAGGTAGGAAAGTCTGCTGTAAAATAATTTGTTTCTCGTCACTTTGCCTGTAACAGAATGCACTGTATCCCCCCACTTGCTTTATTTCTGCGCTCTGTGTATCTCTACAGATATTATGAAACCCAAACACAAGTACAAATGGTTGGTCCTCACAGTAACTCAACATACTTAACTGTGTGTTTCCAAATAGTCCAACACTTGCTAACCTAAGTGGAGACGGCATAAGTGCATATATTCTGTATTATGCCCAAGAAACATGCAATCTAGCCTTGGAGATACGTCTAACTCGCCTTAAGCAACAATGACAAATTGTAGATTAATTACATGTGAATCTGGGAAAATGAATTCTTTTCCCCAGTCCTTTTCTACCGTAATGCTCTATGTATTCAAGGACAGCATAACTAGGGGGCTCCATTATGCCTTGCGGCCTATAAGTCTTGTGGATATTAAGACCTGAGGTGACAATTGAACTGCCATTCCTGAAACTTGACCTTGCCCCTTTTAACAAGGCTGGTTCTTACCAAGTGATCCCTTGAACTTAGGATCTATTTGTCAGCAGCTAGTGAAACTCTAGCCGAGTGGATATCTACACTAACCTCTTCTCTCTCCAATGGTCCACCCTGGGATAGATGCATGGAGGTGAATTACTTTCAAAGCCACAGTGACCAGATTGGCCTTTTGAATATTCTCCATCAGCACTTGGTTCTGTCAAAGTCTTCTGTAAGCTCCTGTAATGAATAATTTCTATGGATGCCAAATATCAGATGGGATTATTGTTCTGCCCATTTACACATAAAATAGAAATGGTTTGGTGATTATAATCCCTCTATCACCAAAAAAATCCAATGTGGAAGAACATGGAAATGGCATCTACTCAGGAAAGCTGAGGCAAAGTTTAGAGATGATCATGCACACAGCTAGCCGGTCATCAGAGCATCTCAGGACTCAGGCCTGAGGCCAAAGTTTGACGCATAAAGCTGGATATGACAGAACATAAAGGGACGTGTATTCCCAAGTGGGCACTGGGTCTTGTTCACATGATGTAGCCACCGCCTGATTTTTCTTTTATTAAGGACAAAATCAAAGTTAATTATCTCCTTTGACCACACCAATAGTGCTCATGTAATAATTAAGTAACAGCTGAGTTTATGCTCTCTTCCCTATGATTTTCTTGGGTCAGAGAGGTCATTTCTCAACATCACAGCTAATTGGTTCAATTCCAATAAATACAGAGAGAAAACATTTCCACATGCAAAGGGCTCATAGAAGGAATCCCAGAGAAATTAGAAAGGAATCCATTTTTACAATCATGAAGAGTGACTAATATATTAAGGAGTAATGCTGCTTTTTTAAGCACTTATTCATCCAAAGGAGCAATGGCTTTCAAAACAGTCATCTTAGAAGGTGATGTATGACAAAGACACAGTTCTCCTCAACACTTTTTTTTTTGGTTTTTTAAGATTTTATTTATTTGAGGGCGCCTGGGTGGCTCAGTTGTTAAGCAACTGCCTTCGGCTCAGGTCATGGTCCCAGGGTCCTGGGATCGAGTCCCATATCGGGCTCTCTGCTCCGCGGGAAGCCTGCTTCTCCCTCTCCCACTCCCCCTTGCTTGTGTTCCCTCTCTCGCTGTGTCTCTCTCTGTCAAATAAATAAATAAAATCTTTAAAAAAAAAAAAAAGATTTTATTTATTTGAGAGAGACAGAAAGATCACAAAAGGAAGAGGGCAAGCAGATTCCCTGCTGAGTGCGGAGCCTGACGTGGGGCTCAATCCCAGGACCCTGAGATCATGACCTGAGCCAAAGTCAGATGCTTTATCGGCTGAGTCACCCAGGCATCCCAAAAATGTAATTCTTTTTTTTTTTAATTTAATTTTATTTTATTATGTTATGTTAGTCACCATACAGTACATCATTAGTTTTTGATGTAGTGTTCCATGATTCACTGTTTTTGTATAACACCCAGTGCTCCATGCAGTACGTGCCCTCCTGAATACCCATCACTGGGCTAACCCATCCCCCCACCCATTTCCCCTCCAAAACCCTCAGTTTGTTTCTCAGAGTCCATAGTCTCTCATGGTTTGTCTCCCCCTCTGATCGCCCCCTTCATTTTTCCCTTCCTTCTCCTAATGTCCTCCATGCTATTCCTTATGTTCCACAAATAAGTGAAACCATATGATAATTGACTTTCTCTGCTTGACTTATTTCACTTAGCATAATCTCCTCCAGTCCCATCCGTGTTGATGTAAAAGTTGGGTATTCATCTTTTCTGAATGCTGAGTAATATTCCATTGTATACATGGACCACATCTTCTTTATCCATTCGTCTATTGAAGGGCACCTCGGCTCTTTCCACAGTTTGGCTATTGTGGGCATTGCTGCTATGAACATTGGGGTGCATATGGCCCTTCTTTTCACTACATCTGTGTCTTTGGGGTAAATACCCAGTAGTGCAGTTGCTGGGTCATAGGGTAGCTCTATTTTTAATTTTTTGAGGAACCTCCACATTGTTTTCCAAAGTGGCTGTACCAACTTGCATTCCCACCAACAGTGTAAGAGGGTTCCCCTTTCTCCACAACCTCTCCAACATTTGTTGTTTCTTGCCTTGTCCATTTTTGCCATTCTAACTGGTGTAAGGTGGTATCTCAATGTGGTTTTGATTTGAATTTCCCTGATGGCTAATGATGATGAACATTTTTTCATGTGTCTGTTAGCCATTTGTATGTCTTCTTTGGAGAAGTGTCTGTTCATGTCTTCTGCCCATTTTTTGACTTGATTATTTGTTTTTTGGGTGTTGAGTTTGAGAAGTTCTTTATAGATCTTGGATATCAGCCCTTTGTCTGTAGTGTCATTTGCAAATATCTTCTCCTATTCTGTGGGTTGCCTCTTTGTCTTGTTGACTGTTTCCTTTGCTGTGCAGAAGCTTTTTATCTTGATGAAGTCCCAAAAGTTCATTTTCCCTTTTGTTTCACTTGCCTTTGGAGATGTATCTTGAAAGAAGTTGCTGTGGCCGATGTCAAAGAGGTCACTGCCTATGTTCTTCTCTAGGATTTTGATGGATTCCTGTTTAAATTGAGGTCTTTCATCCATTTTGAGTTTATCTTTGTGTATGGTGTTAGAGAATGGTCGAGTTTCATTCTTCTGTATATAGCCGTCCAATTTTCCCAGCACCATTTATTGAAGAAACTGTCTTTTTTCTTTTTTTTTTTAAAGGTTTTTTTTTTTATTTATTTATTTGACAGAGAGAAAGACAGCCAGAGAGGGAACACAAGCAGGGGGAGTGGGAGAGGGAGAAGCAGGCTTCCCGCGGAGCAGGGAGCCTGATGCGGGGCTCGATCCCAGGACCCTGGGATCATGACCTGAGCCGAAGGCAGACGCTTAACGACTGAACCACCCAGGCGCCCCGTAACTGTCTTTTTTCCATTGCATGTTTTTTCCTGCTTTGTCAAAGATTATTTGACCATAGAGTTGAGGGTCCATATCTGGGTTCTCTATTCCGTTCCATTGGTCTATATGTCTGTTTTTGTGCCAATACCATGCTGTCTTGGTGATCATGGCTTTGTAATATAGCTTGAAATCAGACAACATGATGCCCCCAGCTTTGTTTTTCTTTTTCAACATTTCCTTGGCGATTCGGGGTCTTTTCTGATTCCATACAAATTTTAGGATTGTTTGTTCCAACACTTTGAAAAACGTCATTGGAATTTTGATCGGGATGGCATTGAAGGTATAGATTGCTCAGGGCAGAATAGACATTTTAACAATGTTTATTCTTCCAATCCATGAACATGGAATGTTTCTCCATCTTTTTGTGTCTTCTTCAATTTCTTTCATGAGTGTTCTGTAGTTCCTAGAGTATAGATCCTTTACCTTTTTGGTTAGGTTTATTCCAAGGAATCTTATGGTTTTTGGTGCTGTTGTAAATGGAATAGATTCTCTAATTTCTCTTTCTACAGTTGCGTTGTTAGTGTATAAGAAAACAACTGGTTCCTGTGCATTGACTTTGTATCCTGCCACATTACTGAATTGCTCTATGAGTTCTAGTAATTTGGGGGTGGAGTCTTTTGGATTTTCCACATAAAGTATCATGTCATCTGTGAAGAGAGAGAGTTTGACTTCTTCTTTGACAATCTGGATACTTTTTATTTCTTTTTGTTGTCTGATTGCTGTTGCTAGGACTTTTAGTACTATGCTGAACAATAGTGGTGAGAGTGGGCATCCTTGTTGTGTTCCTGAACTTAGGGGAAAGGCTCTCAGCTTTTCCCCATTGAGGAAGATATTGGCTGTGGGTTTTTCATAGGTGGATTTTATGAAATTGAGGAATGTTCCTTCTATGCCTATACTCTGAAGAGTTTTAATCAGGAAAGGATGTTGTATTTTGTCAAATGCTTTTTCTGCATCAATTGAGAGGACCATATGGTTCTTCTCTCTCCTCTTATCAATGTGTTCTATCACACTGATTAATTTGCAAATGTTGAACCACCCTTGCATCCCTGGGGTAAATCCAAGATGCCCACTAGATGCCTGAAACTTTTAAAATCCTTTTAATGTATTGTTGGATCCTATTAGGTAGGATTTTGTTGAGAATTTTGGAATCCATATTCATCAGGGATATCGGTCTGAAATTCTCCTTTTTGATGGGGTCTTTGCCTGGTTTGGGGATTAAGGTAATGCTGGCCTCATAGAATGAGTTTGGAAGCTTTCCTTATGTTTCTATTTTTTGAAACAGCTTCAGGAGAATAGGTATTATTTCTTCTTTGAACGTTTGGTAGAACTCCCCAGGGAATCCATCAGGCCCTGGACTCTTGTTTTTTGGGAGGTTTTTGATCACTGCTTCAATCTCGTTACTGGTTATTGGCCTATTCAGGTTGTCAATTCTTCCTGTTTCAGTCCTGGTAGTTTATAGGTTTCCCAGGAGGCATCCATTTCTTCCAGGTTGCTTAATTTACTGGCATAGATTTGTTGATAATAATTTCTAATAATTGTTTCTATTTCCTTGGTGTTAGTCGTGATCTCTCCCCTTTCATAATTTTATTATTTTGGGTCCTTACTCTTTTCTTTTGGGTAAGTCTGACCAGTGGTTTATTGATCTTATTAATTCAAAGAACCAGCTTCTAGTTTCATTGATCTGATCTACTGTGTTTTTGGTTTCTAATTCATTGATCTCTGCTCTAATCTTAATTATTTCTCTTCTAATGCATGGCTTGAGCATTGTTTGTTGCTTTTTCTCAGTTCTTTAAGGTGTAGAGTTAGTTGGTGAATTCGGGATTCTTCTATTTTTTTGAGTGAGGCTTGGATGGCTATGTATTTCCCCCTTAGGACCACCTTTGCAGTATCCCATAGGTTTTGGACCAATGTGTTTTCGTTCTCATTGGTTTCTATGAATTGTTTAAGTTCTTCTTTGAGTTCCTGTTTGACCCAAACATTCTTGAACAGAGTGGTCTTCAGCTTCCAAGTGTTTGAATTTCTTCCAAATTTTTTCTTGTGATTGAGTTCCAGTTTTAAAGCATTATGGTCTGAGAATATGGAGGGAATAATCTCAATCTTTTGGTATCGGTTGAGACCTGATTTGTGACCCAGTATGTGGTCTATTCTGGAGAAAGTTCCATGTGCACTCGAGAAGAATGAGTATTCTGTTGTTTTAGGGTGGAATGTTCTGTATATATCTATGAGGTCCATCTGGTCCAGTGTGTCATTCAAAGCTCTTGTTTCTTGATTTTCTGCTTAGATGATCTGTCTATTGCTGAGAGTGGAGTACAATACAATTAACGTATTATTATCAATATGACTATTTTGGTTAACAGTTGGCTTATGTAGATGGCTGCTCCAATGTTGAGGGCATAGATATTTACAATTGTTAGATCCTCTTGTTGGATAGACCCTTTAAGAGTGATATAGTGTCCTTCTGTGTCTCTAACTACAGTCTTTAGCTTAAAATCTAATCTGTCTGATATAAGAATTGCTACCCCAGGTTTTTTTTGAAGTCCACTCGCATGTAAGATGGATCTTCATCCCTTCACTTTCAGTCTGGATGTATCTTTAGGTTCAAAATGAGTCTCTTGTAGGCAGCATATGGATGGGTCCTGTCTTTTTATCCAATCTGCAACCCTGTGCCGTTTTACGGGAGCAGTTAGGCCATTCACATTGAGAGTGATTGTTGAAAGATATGAATTTATTGTCATCATGTTACCTGTGAAGTCCTATTTGTATAGATTGTCTCTGTAAATTTCTGTTCTATATCACTCTTGGAGTCTTTCTCCTTTTATAGAACCCCCCCCTTAATATTTCTGCAGGGCCGGCTTAGTGGTTACATATTCTTTCAGTTTCTGCCAGTCTTGGAAACTCAGCATCTCTCCATCCATTCTAAATGACAGCCTTGCTGGATAAAGTATTCTTGGCTGCATGTTCTTCTCATTTAGTACTCTGAATATGTCTTGCCAGCCCTTTCTGGCTTTCCAGGTCTCTGTGGATAGATCTGACGTTATTCTGATGTTCCTCCCTCTGTATGTAAGGAATCTCTTCCCCCTAACTGTCCTTAAGATGGTTTCCTTGGTTCTATGATTTGCGAGTTTTACTATTACATGCCAGGGTGTTGGTCTGTTTCCCTTGATTTTGGGAGGGATCGTCTCTGCCTCTAGGACACGAATGTTTGTTTCATTCCCCAGATTAGGGAAGTTCTCAGCTACGATTTTCTCAAATATAACTTTTAGTCCTCTCTCTCTCTCCACCCCCTCAGGGATCCCAATAATTCGGACATTGGAATGTTTCATGGCGTCACTTATTTCTCTAATTCTGTTTTCATGGATTATAAGCTGTTTTTCCCAGGCCTCCTCTTTTTCCTAGGCCTCTTTTTCCTTCTTTTCTATCAATTTTTCTTCTAGGTCACTAATTCTTCCTTCTGCCTCATTTACCCTAGCTGTTAGAGTATCCAGATTAGATTGGATCTCATTGATAGCATTTTTAAGTTCTGCCAGTTCAGCTTTCATTTCTGCCCTTAGAGACTCTATGTTGCCATTAATTGATTTCTCCATTCTAGCTATTGTCTTCATAACTGTTACCTTGAAGTCCATTTCCAACATATTGGTTATATCTGCATCCATTTGTAAATCTGTGGCAGAAGTCACAATCTCTGAGTCTTTCCTATTTTGGGGGTTCCTCCTCTTAGTCATTCTGTTGAGGGGTGGTTGAGGGAATTACAGAGTCCAAATTATTGACCACAAGCCAAGCAAAATGCACCTGTTTTGTAGGGACCTTAGGGTTGTCGGCCTCTTGTTCTCCCAGCCTGTCTTCTGGGGGATGGGCCTGCCCCGCTGTTACTCAGGCAACCCTGTTTGGGCAGAGTTGCCCTGCCGCCTGTGGGGGGATATGGGCTCAGTGAAAACCAGTTTTGGGGGGCTTCTGTTCTCTGGCTGCTTTCCCTGGCGGCTTTCCGCATCTCTTCCAAGAGTCAGAGCAGAAGAGACTATTTCCAACGCTCTGCCTCAGAACAGAGAGATCGCAGTCTGTTCTTCAGAGAGCTCTCCAGGCCACACCGTCTCTGTTTCTGTCCGTGCTGCTATAAACTGCAACATCCTTGGTTGTGCACCCCTCAACAGGGCTCCCAGTCCTCACCTCCAGGTCGGGCCATCTCTGCCCTTCATGCTTCTAAAACCGCCAGCCACCCCCAGTTTGTACCTGCACCCCGCCACTCCAGGTTTCTGTTCAGGGGCTGCCCTAAAGTCCTTTCCCTGCTGCTACCAGTCTGTGAGTCTGTGCCCTGACCAGGGGTGGGAGGCTTTTGCTCATCCATGGTGCAGGATCCCGAGGGCTCCCTTCCCCTTCCATTTATCTTCCAATATCTGCCCATGGAATCACAGCTTCCCGCTTCATACCTCGAAACCAACCATCTGCGATATTCTGTTTGTAGAGATCCAGATCTATCTTCTTACATCTCAGGCTGGGTGTTCAGAGTGGTCTGGTAGATATCCAGCTCAATTCCGGGGACTAGTTGGAATAGGGTCCCCTACTCCTCCACCATCTTTTTTTGTCCCCCAACACATTTTTAACCCCCTACTTTTGGGGCATCTGGGTGGCTCAGTTGGTTACTGCCTTTGGCTCAGGTCATGATCTCAGGGTCCTGGGATCGAGCCTTGCGTCAGGCTCCCTGCTGGGTGGGGAGTCTCCTTCTCCCTCTCCCTCTGCCCTTCCCTCTGCTCATGCTTTCTCTCTCTCTCAAGAATATAAATAAAATCTTAAAATAAAATAAACCCTGACTTTGGAGTTGCCTTCAGCTCCAGTGTAGGAGACACTTCTGAAAATTTGGCCCATTACTTTAAAATCTTACTTCAGTGGAGGCCCAAATGGTATTGTCCAGCTTGATCGGTCACTTTATTAACCCAGTGTCTCAGTTCATCCAGGCTGGTATAATAAAATACCAGAGACTGGGTGGTTTATAAGCAACATTTATTTCTCACAGTTCTAGAGGTTTCAAAGTTTAAGATCAAGGTGCCAGCTGACTGCGGTCTCAGAAAAGCCTACTTTCTAATTCATAGACAGCCATCTTTTTTTGTGTCCTCACATGGTGGAAGGAGTGAGGGAGTTCTTTGAAGTCTCTTTTATAAGGGCACTAATCCTGTGAGAGCCCTCATGACCTAATCACCTCCCAAAGGCCCCACCTCCTAATACCATCACCTTGGGCATTAGGATTTTACATGTGAATTTGGGAGTGTGGGAGACACAAATATTCAGTCTATAGCACCTAGCTTGACCCTGAACCAGTGTTGGCTTTTCTCAAAATATTAAATACATTCTCCAGTAATGAAGGATGTCCCCAATGAGAAAGTTCAAAAACACAAGTCACAGTCTCCAACGATCATTTCCAAAGGGCCATTTCACAATGTTTGGAGCAAAGGTAGTATTATGGGAATAAGTTTACTGTGTCCCAAGATAACTTTGCTCAAGAACACTCATGCAAAAATCTAAGGGCTATTTCATGCTAGGTTATGCCACCCAGTGCCATGGCGTTGCACAGTTGCACATTTCTCTGCCTCCATCACCCCTGCCCCATAGTCTTCCTTTGTTTCTCCCTAAATCCTGCACCCCAGATCAAGTCCAGTGTTTTCCAGGAAATTTCCCTGACCAACCAGTCTATCCTCCATCCACTCAGCCAAGGTTGCTTAGATGTTCCCTTAGCTCTTTCTCTTTTTCTTCTTAAGACACCTCATACTATTTTTCTGTGTTCTTACCTTTTTGTGCCTGGTTCTATATCTCCTTCACCACTTAAATTGAAGATACTTGATACCTGAAGATACTTGAAGGCAAAGATGTGTCTTGAGCTTCCAGTATTTACCATACTATCCAGCACTATGCCTAGTGTGTAACAGGCACTCAATAAGTATTAATTAATTAATTGCAGGGTAACTTTCCTGTCTAACTTTTATCTAATATTTTCCCCCTTTAGAATTTTTTGGCTATGCAAAGAATAAAAATAAAATGCAGAGGGCTTTAGATATATCCTTAACTTTGTACAAATGATAAAAGTCCTCATCCTTAATTTTGGTCAACAAATATTTACTGAGCCCCTCTTATGTGAAAGCCACTATTCTAGGTGCTCAGAATATGACTATATAAGAACAGAGTTTATATTTCCAGCGATGGGAGAGAAAAATAGTTGAACAAGTAAGTGGAACATATATTCTATCCAATGGTGACAGTTGCTGAAGAGAAAGAAAGAGCAGAAGAGTAGAGACTACAGGGTGGGGGGAGGGGGTTGGGTGGAAGGGGGCAGAAGATACAATTTTAAATCTGATGGTCAGTAAGAAGGTGATATTTGAGGAAAGACCTGAAGAGAACAGGCTATCAAACCTTGTAACATGTAGAGAACATTTGGGAAACTCAAAAAACTAAGGATCCACATAGGTAGTTGTTGATATTCTGAGCCTAGTGTTCCATGTCTGGAGCCCTGAAAATGGCTTTAAAGCCTCCTGTGCTTACTTATACCTAAATATTAATTACAACGTGCCATTATTATTATTATTATTTTGAGAGAAAGAGAGAGAGAGCACGAGGTGGGCAGGGGGCGGGGCAGAGTAGAAGGAGAGGGAGAGAGAGAATCTTAAGCAGGCTCCATGGCCAGTGCAGAGCCCAACATGAAGCTCGATCTCACTAGCCTGGGATCATGACCTGAACTGAAATCAGGAGTGGGACGCTTAACTGACCGAGCCACCCAGGTGCTCCACACCGTGCCATTAATCTTTTATTATATATCTCCCTAAAGAGACTGTGAGTGATTTGAAGGTGGGGATTATCTCATTTATCAATACAAACCTCATAGTATTTCGCACAATTCCTGGCCAACAGTGAGAAGTCAATAAATGTTTGTTGAATATTGAATAAGTCTCCATTCTAGCAAACAATTCATCTCATCTAAATTCAAAGCATAGCTTATCCTAATTTGAGTCAAATAATGTTTGCATAGATATATTTATTTTTAATGTAAACATTTAGCAAACGTCTTTTAAAATAAAGAATTAAATTTCTTATAATGATCAAGTAAAGCTGACCCCATCTCCTTTTTTGACACTGACCCATGGAGAACTTGCCAAATATGGATTTAAAACCGGGTAGCATATCTGCTACTGTTCAATAAAAGAAGAATAGCTAGTACCGGAAGCAATAATGCAGGTTCCCAAAGGAAAACTTTAAATTAGCACACACAGTACTAATTTAGCCCTACAGTTATTAACATGAGGAAAAAGTACAGTTCAAGTCATCCAAAAACTCAAGGACTAATAAGACAACCATCAGGCTCCTTGGCATAATCATGGTTGTGTAAAGACATAACTTTGTTGCTGGCTTTTAAGTTGGGGGAGGGCATGTGAAGAGTGCCAATTTCTACCTCATGGAAGAGACGTTTCCTTTCTCTCTTAACTCATCTTCAGTCCCCTTATTGACTCTGAGAGCCCCCGAGGCAGAGAAATCTAGCGCTCTGTCATCTAGTCATGTCCGAATGGCTCTTCACCTGAGAAAGGCCATCTATTGAGCAGCCCTGAAGGCTGACACCACCAGCTCACCTGCTGATGAGCTCTCTGGCAACAAAGCATCCCAAGGAAGTTTACTCCAATCATATAAAATCTATTGCAACTGTAGTCGATACACAAGCTTAACAAAATCATTCAGTATCAGTCGATGCTCCGCTGTGAGCACTGCACAGTGTCTCTTGAAGACCTGAGAGAGAGCACAGATAACTCAGGGGTCCTGCCATATGTTCCTTGGCCCTGAGCTGGTGTGGCAGTTCCAGTGAAATCTGCTGTTGGCTGCTGGCCAGCCAGGATCCTGTTTACTAGTACTGTTCGAGTCATTTAATAGCTGGCCAAGTCCAGATGTTGCTCTTAATGGTAACTCCCTGCGGTCCCCAGAGGTGACAAGGTGCCTACAAAAAGCTGCTAGAGCCACTCCCACAGCTCCGGCTCCATTGCCCTTCCAGTTCGAACCCTCTGGACTCAACTGGTTTCCTTCCCATTGACAGGACTTTCTTCCTCTGCTGGGTCCTTCTGATCGACAAACCAGCTGGATAGTTTTATGTGATTTTGTTTTCAGATTCTGCCCCAGATGCTGCCTCTCCAGACTGTTCCCTCAGTGATTGAGCATTAGCATCCAAAGGCATGGAACAGCCAACCCCTGGCCCCCTCAGGACCAGCCAATAAGTGTCTCAGCTCCTGCTCATCTAGGAAAGGACACAGATGAGGTATCATCCAGGACCCCACAACAGAAAACAATATAAAACAGATGAAAGAAAAGGCATGTACTCCGTATCTGCGCAACAATATAAATCTGTCATTCTATCGTGCTAAAACACATTTTAAGCCAAAGAAGAGTGTAAAAGGAATCAATATTGGCTCCTAGAGGCTCTGGGCTCTGGATATGGCCAAAACATTGGCCAAAAAAAAAAAAGAAAAAAGATGTGGTGTCAAGATCAGTGGGCAGAGATGTGGTGTCAAGATCAGTGGGCAGAAGACAGATGGGGGCTCAATTTTGCCAATTTTGAGTATAAAGTTTTTTTTTTTTTAAAGAAAAACTACTCATAGACCATCTCAGGAAGTTTCCAAAATCCTATGTTTGTCTGGGAGCACAAAGTCCTGCCTTTAGAGATCAATGAATATTATCTGGTGGCCTAGAGATCACCTCTAAACTGCTAAGCAGAGACCCTGGAAGCTTAGATTTCAAAGACTGGAGCTGGGTTTGAATTTATAATTCTTTATTTTACAAGTGAAAAACCAAGACCTGGGGAAGTTAAATGGTGAGACCAAGACCTCTGCTGGAGTTCACACATGGTTCATACATGTTCACACATGCCTCATACATGTTTCACGCATGGTCCACAGTGCAGTGTACATGTTTCACACGTGCCTCATGCACGTTTCATACATGGTTTGTATGTGCCTTGTACATGCTTCACACGTGGTTCATACATGGTTCACACATGCCTTATAAAAGGTTCACTTTCAGTCTCCTCTCCCTCCAAACTCTACCTAATGATGTTGAATATCCCTTCTCTAAGAGAAGAAACAGCATGTCTTAAGAAATATGTAAATTACATGTAGTTTCCCCAATGCATTCAAAGAAGTGAGCTCTGAGATCTCTCTGACTCAACACTCCCAGATGGTGCTCGACCTCCATAGACCTTAGTCTGCCCCAATCAACTGTAAGCCCTTGATTTTTCTCAAAGCAGAGACTGTCCTCAACATGGTTTTCCCAGGGTTTGCACACAATTCATTATTAGCACTCCATACACAGTTATTGAATAAATAATAAATCCTTCTAGGGTTAACTGTAGGGTGATCCACATTTAGATATATTGACTCCACTGGTCCCTCTCCCCTGTGACTAGTAAACTATCTTAGCTAAATTATTTCAGGGAAGTCATGGTTTGATTCTCCTATCAACTGGTTACCTATGTTCTGTCCGAAGAGATCATTTTAATCTACAATTTCTACTGGTCTTCTTGAAGTTGGCACCATAACTGAAAAACGGTTTGTATCAAGGGCCATAAATACATTTGTGCTGTTTGACTTGATAGTTATACTTTTAGGGTATCAAATTTTAGGAAATAACTCCCAAAACTTATGATTTATAATACATCCAGAAGCATCCATAGTAATACAATTTATAAAAGAAAGAAACTGCCCACAACTAGAGAGTAAACACATAAGTTAGAGTACATTCAATAGCTATCAAGTGTCTACTATGTCCAGTCACTATCCAATCATCTCTGCCCCAGTAGAGTTTACATGATTTAAAAATTATGTTCTTGGGGCGCCTGAGTGGCTCAGTCGGTTAAGCGTCTGCCTTCGGCTCAGGTCATGATCCCAGGGTCCTGGGATCGAGCCCCGCATCGGGCTCACTGCACGGCGGAGAGCCTGCTTCTCCCTCTCCCTCTGCCACTCCCTCTGCTTGTGCTCTTCTGTCTATCTCTCTGTCAAATAAATAAATAAAATCTTTAAAAAAAAAAATTATGTTCTTAAGAGTTTTTCATTATATAGAAGATGCTTAACATATGTGGTTAAGTGAAAAAAGCAGGATACGAAATTATATATTCAATAAGATCTTTATATATTTATATATCCACAGAAATCATTTTAAAAGTCAAATTCTTAATAGAAGTTGTCTCTGAGTGTTGAAATTGAATTATTGTTGTTTTTCTTTATGCTTTTCTATATTTCAATATTTAATAAATTATTTTCAATAAACAAATTGTATAGTCAGATAAACAATGGAGGAGGTTGGACAACGGGTCACACACCCATCTGAGCCACAGGAACCTGGAACTCTTGCTCTAAAAATTCCCACTCTGTGTTTCTAATAAATAATATCACTTTTTTAGGGTATATTTTTCCCAATCTACAGGTATAAATTTTTCCCAATCTACAGGTATAAAGGTATAAATTTCCCAATCTACAAAGCCATTTTTAGCATTCCTTCTTCTGGCAGGCAAGAAGAGCAAGCAATAACCTGCCATAAACATTTAAACATTAAACATTAAACCTGCTCGGTGTTAAATGTGTTTAGGGCTAAGTTAACGAGCTGATAGGTCAATGTAAACTGCATTTTGAGATATTATGTATTCTAATACCAGGGAATTATTTATATAATACCACTTGTATACAAAGTGGATTGAAAATCTGTGAGCATTATACACACACACACACACACACACACACCCCCAACCAAGGGTAAAATACAATAGTGGCCAGATGCTGAAGATTTTCTAAAACAGCCCTAATGTCATAGAATTTTATTTTATCAATATGGGTAACCTTTAAACTAAACATTCCTTAATTTTTAATCCCTTTGTAAGACTGACCTAATAGATATTTAAACACTAGAATAAAATATATCACATTATGTATCCCAATTTTTCCTTCAAAATCTAAGGTCACCTAAACAAAGAGCAACATATAAATGTTCATGGAGTACCCCAAATGGAGAGTCTTACATTTTAATCCCAAACAGATTATCACACGTGTGCAAACATCCAATTGTTCCACTGTCATTTTGCTGTTTATCTGCAAGTCATACACACTCACACTCACACACACACGTACACACACACGAAGTTGAGAAAGAAACAATGCTGAGCAGGAAGAGGGTGCCTTGAAGGCATAAATTGGGTGAAAGTGAGTCATAGGACAATGAGATAAAGATAAGAAATTATACCATCTCAGCTCTGATTAGTGAATTTGGAGAAGGTGGGATATGGGGTCGGGGGAGAGTGGGTGTTGGATTTTTCTCAAGTATGTGGAACTGACCAGTCAACACCTCTGAAGAAGAAAAAAAAAAGCTTCAAACACTTTACTAACACCCAAAGCCAGAGAAGTTCAAGATTATCTGTCTGACCAAAAGATTAGCTGTCAGGTAAAGCCAATGACTACATGAAAGGGAAGAATGGCAGGTTCACCTTAAATTCTTCACTACTTGTACACTAAGTAGTGACAGCTCTGTTTCAACCCAGTGACTTGCAGAAAGGGGTCACCATGGAGAGATAGTAAGCAATACAAAAGACTGTTCGAACGTTGCTCTACATTGGTAGCTAAAAGAAAAGAAATCTCTTTCATCCCCAAGGTCTAAAGAGTTTCCCGACTATGACATATGAACAAGGCAGGCTTAGGGAAACATTATGGGGGTCAGATCTCAATGAAACAAGGCCACCAAGGGCTGGATTCCAAAGACACAGGTGGTAGGAAGAGACCAGCCGTCCCAGGGGAGTAGATATAGATATACATATAGATATACATATAGATTCCATTCCCTAAATATCTTGCCACTGTCCCATGTAAGGAACACTACAGAAGAGGAAGGGACAGGGACTCAGATTACATTTTTCTGTTGTGTTCATTTTTCTCATTTGTCTTTGCTCTCCTGGGCTAATTTCTTAATATAACAGCAATACATAGTAATACATGCTTACTGTAGGAAATATAGGGATGCAAAATAACACAAAAATAGGAATAAAATGCCACCTGTCATCTCATCATTCAGAGATACTGAACTTTAACATTCAGACATGTATCTATCCAGCTGGGGTTTGTTTTGTTTTGTTTTGTTTTGTTTTTTACCATGTATAAAGTTGTTTGGGTTTTTAAAATCAGGGATTACTATCAACAGACTGCTTTGTAACCTGCCTCTCAAATTTTCAATAATATCCTGATCACTTGGCAATGTCATTAAATATTCTTTCAAAACGGGATTCTTAACGGCTGCGTGCAATGCTGTCCTGTGGATGTCCTCTAATTTAGCTGTTACCATATTAACATTTCAACTGATTCTGACTTATGCAGAGTTTGTTATGCATATCCCTCATACATAGTTTGTAACAAATCTTTTTTTTGTTTTGTTTTTCTTCCAGGTAACTTCCTAGAGGTGAAACTGGGTGAATAGCTGTGTATGTTTTTCAGGCATTTGATACTTGATGTCAAACTGTCCTCCAGGAAAGTCTGGTGATCTACATTTTACCAGCAATTCATTAGACTTACCTATTCTCCCCATGTCCCCACTAATGGTAAATATCACAAGATCACTGTAAAAAGAATCTGTTGGGTTGACATTTAAATATAAGTATCAATTGTCATTTAAATTGCAATTTCTTAAATTATGGGTGAGGGTTTCCTTATACTTATTCACTCCTTCTGTTTTAACATTAAAGTAAAACCGAACTGCAATTGTGCATTGCACACATCCGTGTCCACAAAAGCAGATGAAACATCCATACTTATCCTTCCTCCTTCCTAACTCCTGAGGTACTCTTTTCCTCGCTGTCTTTTTTCCCACTAAAGTGATGTATAATCGTTAACAAAAAGAAGAGGGGAGAATGGCGGAAGAAGACACCACAAAGTTTGAAAGAGGGAAAGTGATGGACAAACAGGAAGTGACTTAGGTTTCAAATTCAGTGTCCCTAAAGGAGAAGACTCAACAAGCAAGTGAATTTTTGCCAAAGAATATTGGAAAAACTCAGAAGTCGGTATTAAGAATAGTTCAATCCGGGGCACCTGGGTGGCTCAGTTGGTTAAGTGTGGACTCTTAATTTTGGCTCAGGATGATCTCAGGGTCCTGGGATTGAGCCCAATGTCAGGCTCCATGTTCAGTAGGAGTCTGTCTGAACATTCTTTCTCTGTCACTCTCCTTCTTCCCCTGCCCATGCGCCCTCTCTCTCTCTTTCTCTCAAGTAAATAAATAAATCTTAATAAAACAGAGAGAGAGAGAATAATTCAATCCTCATATTTCCTCTTCTAACCCACATGGCCTGACTGATGTTCCTCCTAGGGGAACATGGTATATGCTTATCTAGAAGGTCGTCATACCGCCTGCCCAAGCAAGGACAGTTGGCTGGCATTTCATCCAATTTAGCATTTGTCAATCCCAAAATGTCTTGGCTTGAACAACAAAATATATATATATAGTCACTGTATTGGGTTGAATTGTGTCCCTCAAAAGATATCCACCTTCAACCTTAGAGTGTGACCTTATTTAGAGTAATCTTTGCAGATGTAATGAAGGTAAAGATCTCGAAATGAGACCACTTTGAATGAAGGTGGATCCTAGGAGCACCTGGGTGGCTCAGATGGTTAAGCGTCTGCCTTCGGCTCAGGTCATGATCCCAGGGCCCTGGGATCGAGTCCCGAATCGGGCTCACTGCTCAGCCTGCTTCTCCCTCTGCCTCTCCCCCTGCTCATGCTCTCTCTCTCTCTCTCTCTCTGTATCTCTGTGTCTTAAATGAATAAATTTAAAAATATTTTTTAAAAAAAAGGTGGATCCTAAATCTGAAGAGGAGAGCCCTTATTAGAGACAGGACAAGAAAGAGACACAGGGGAAGGCCATGTGACAACTAGAGGCAAAAATGGTGTGATGTAACCACAAGCCAAAGAACATCAAAGATGGCCAACAGCTATCAGAAGCTATGAGAGAGGCACAGAATAGATTCTCTTTCAGAGTCTCTAGAAGGAACCAACCCTGCCAACATCTTCATTTAGGACTTATGGACCCCAGAGCTGTGAGCAAATAAATTTCTGTTGTTGTAAGCCATCCAGTTTGTGATACTTTGCTATATGGCAGCCCTGGGAAGCTAATACAGTCAGCCTGATCTGGAGAGGACATCTCAGGGAGTTGAAGGAGTAAGGATCTCCTGGATATAGGAAGGTAAAGTAGAATATACATGGATTGAGTGCATCTAGATGCCAGTCATCGTGTTAAAAACTTGACTCAGATTATTATTCAATCTTCCCAGCAACCCTAGAAGCTAAGAACTGCAATTGTCCCCCATTTTACAGTGAAGAAAACCGAGGCTCCCAAAGGTTTCTCAACTTGCCCAGGGTCACACAGACTAAATCCAGACCCAGGCAGTCTCACTCCAGAGCCTGAGCCTTTAAATCTTTAGCCAGATTCTTCTTCTGACATCATCTGGATTATCCGTGGTATCCAGCCATAAGATTCACTCACCCCCTCCTCTATCTGTAGCATCCCGGCCTCCAGAGGTTCGAGCACACATACCTTAAGTCTAAAGGCTTATATGTCCAGCAGACTGGGAGAAAAGTCACTGGCCAGTGTCATGGGTGGGGCTCCCAATCATGGAGTAGAAAGCAGCCAAACCCAGAGCCTCCCGCAGCATCCTTCCGGATCTAGCTGAGGTCCAGTAGGATCCCAGCCAATAGGGCTTCCCGTCAACGCTCCTGTGTGGTGATTAGACCTATATTTGGAAGAATGAAGAACACAAGAGGAGGAAGGAATAATCCTTCTTCTGCTTATCTCCAAATCTGCACACATTTAAGCAAACTCAGCCTACTCCTAATAGCCGTACAGACTGAATATAAAGTAAGAGTAGTAGCTGTTAAGGATAAAAATCTAACCTGGTTCCAAAGCCCCTTCCTGGGCGTAAATTGGGACTTTTGGAAAGTAGATGAACTTCTTTGGGCTTCTAAGATCCACTTTGGCATGGTGATTGTACACAGTGGCCCTGAAGAATTAATTATGCTTAAAATAATGCTCGGAAGCAGGGCTCATGTGTACCCTTGAGAAAGCCTATTGACCTTGCAGACTGTAATCAGCTGAATAATGGTCCCCCAAATATATTGAGTGTGCAGTCTTTGGAACCTTCTGAGACTTTGCAGGTGTGATTAAATTAAGCATCTTGAGATGGAGAAATTATCCTGGGTTATCCACGTGGGTGCTAAATGTAATCACTCCCTCGAAACTCCAAAGGAACACAGTCCTGCTGACATTTTTATTTTGGCCCAGTGAAACTCAGTCCAGGCTTCTGATCTCCAGACCCATGAGAGAATAAATGTGTGCTGTTTTAAGCCATCTAGTTAGCAGTCTTTTGTTACAGCAGGGACAGGTAACTAATACGCAGACTCATTCTCACTCATGAATAACCGGTTTGTTCTGCATTCATTGAGTACGTCCATTTTCCTTTCTATTAAATAAGTAGCAAACAATCATCAGATGCTTTGGGAACAAAGAAGGGCAACAGCTGGTCAATCACGTGCCACTGATGACCGCTAAAAGACTGACTTCTCATTTCTTCTGGCCTTTGGTGTGTTAGCTTGGAGGAAGGTGTGACTACAGGGCAGCCTTCAGTAGGATCCGCGTGTCCTAAACTCTGTTAAGATCACCTGCTTTTCCTCAACAACAGTAGCAAGGTAAAACACTGCAAATTCACAGAGATCATCATGACGCTACAGTTCCAAACCACTGCTTCCCTGCAACCCCACCTCCCCTAGATATACAAGAGAGGAAATCACAGTGTTGCAATGATGTCCAGGGATCAAGGGCAAGGTATAAAGTTCCTCCATCTCATCCTCAACAGGAAGTGACAGGACAACATGGGCTTAGCTACAATAACTCCATTCCTATTGTTTGGGCCAAGTTGACTTTGAGTAAGAGCTTTGAGGAAACTGTTCCAGACAGTTGATAAACGGTGGCACGTCTGATCTGCCATCAGCATGGGGTGGTAGAAAGTAGGTTGGTCTTAGAATTAGACTAATTAGACTATATTCTAATTAGAGTTAGAATTAGAACTCACCTTTGACATATCACATCTGGGCCTCAATGTCCTCATCTATAAAATGTGAGGGTTGGATTAGGTCAGTGCACACCAGAATCCCTTATTTATTGATTTCAAATAGTTTAAAATCAGTGCTCAATGTATAGCTTACAAATAGTGCAGGGTTCTTTTAGAATATAAATCCAGTAAAAATTATTTTTCCTTCCATAGATAAAAATGTATAGAATAAGAAGCATCCCTTTAAAACTCTCAGTAGAAATGACTATTTTTTGAAGGGAGTATTTCAAGACAGGCATCAAAATAATGCCAGTTGGTATAACTATCGTATTTGTGATCATCGACTTCTATACCATTTAACCAAATAGCATATTTCAAAGTCCCTCTTTTGACCCTCGGTATAAACATGTGTCTGTGTTGTTAGATCCCTTCCTGAACTTTAATGAATGATATAAACGTGTAGAATTTCTAACATATACTTTGTCTTTAAGCACCTCCTGAAATAAACTTATGAAGCCTCTAAAATCAAGATCCTCTGTAGAAAGTGCTGATCATTACTTGTCAAAGAAATTAATTTATGCAGTGCCAGAGGTGGCATAGGTGAGAAAGCGCTTATCGGTGAATATTTTCCTCGATCATCAACCTGCTAAGAAAATGCATTTGCAGCTCATCAGGCTGTTAACTGTGTTATTTATTTTGCAAGGGCTCCCTCTTTCTCTTTACTTTTCAGAGGAAAGCATTTAATTTGCTGGAAAGCAGAGCTGGAAGGTTGGCAAGACCCTCTGCACAAATGAATATTTCCCAGAAAACGTGGGAGATGTGATTCTGGAGGTCTGCACAAGGCCGCACTTTATATCTTTCATCTAGGTGAGAGTCACTTAGGTTAGGAATCCAAGAGAATCTGAAATATATCTTTTGAAATGTACATATGGTTAATCTTTTCATAGGTCCATTTGGTATCTGACTTTTATCACATTTTTTTTAACGGAGATATAATTTATAAACCATAAAATTCACTTGTTTAACAGTTCAGATTGTTAGTGTATTCATGAGGTTGTGCAACTATCACCACTAATTCCAGAACACTACCATCATCCTAAAAAGAAACCCCGTATTTATTAGCAGCCTCACTGCAGCCCCTGACAACTCCTAATCTACTCTCTGTCTCTATGGATCTGTGTGTTCCGGACATTTCATGTTTCATGTACATGGAGTCATCCACTATGTGGCTTCTTTTACTTAGCATAGTGTTTTCAAGAGTCATTCAAATTGTAGCATGTATCACTATTTCATTCTTTGTTTTAAGTTTTTATTCAAATTCCAGTTAGTTCATGGGGCGCCTGGGTGGCTCAGTCAGTTAAGCATCCAACTCTTGGTTTCTGCTCAGGGCATGATCTCAGGGTCATGACATCGAACCCCGCATGGGGCTCCATGCTCAGTGTGGAGTCTGCTTGAAATTCTCTCTCTCCCTCTGCCCCTCCTGCTCTCTCTCTCTCTCTCTCTCTCTCAAGTAAATAAATCTTTTTTAAAAATTCCAGTTAGTGGGGCGCCTGGGTGGCTCAGTCGTTGGGTGTCTGCCTTAGGCTCAGGTCATGATCCCAGGGTCCTGGGATCGAGTCCCACATTGGGCTCCCTGCTCAGCGGGGAGTCTGCTTCTCCCTCTCTCTCTGCCTGCCACTCTGCCTACTTGTGCTCTCTCTATCTCTCAGTCAAATAAATAAAATCTTTAAAAAAAAAAAATTCCAGTTAGTTCATAGAGTATAGTATTAGTTTCAGGTGTGCAATATGGTGATTCAATGCTTCCAAACAACACCTGGCGCTCATCACAGGTGCACTCCATAATCCCCATCACCTGTTCCACCCATCCCCCCACCCACCTCCATTCCAGTTGAACAATACCATTGTATAGGCATACCAAGTTTTGTTTATCCATTCATCAGTTGATGGGCATTTGGGCTGTCTTCATTTTTTTTTTTTTTTTTTTTTTTGGCTATTATGAGTAATACCTAAAAGTTTTTGTGAGGACATCTGTTTTCAGTTCTCTTGCATATATACCCAAGAGTGACATTGCTGTATTCCATGGTGTCTCTATGTTGAAACTTTTGAGGAACAGCAAGACTGTTTTTCAAATGGCTATACCATTTTATAATCCCAAATGTGTGAAGGTTCTGATTTCTCTACATTCTATTCTGTACTGCCTGTCTTTTCTACTGCAGCCACCCAAGTGGATGAGAAATGGTGTCTCATTGTGGTTTTGGTTTTCATTTCTCTAATGACCACTGATGTTGACCATCTTTTCATGCATTTATTGACTATTTCTTCCTCTGTAAAATAGGTTTCATGACAGTTGTCTGTCTCATAAGACTATAAAGAAGGTTAAATGGGTTAATGCAGGTAGAGTACCTTGTTTGTATCCTTACTTATAGAGAGAACCCAATAAATGTTAGCTGTATTATTTATTATTGCTAGTATTCCAGGAAAACAGAAAGCTTGCACAGCATCCCCAAATTACTGAAAATTCTTGACTCTCAGAATCAAATTTCTATTCCTTGGAGTTATGTGAGACATAAATTCAGAATAAGACCCCAAGCAAAATGTCTCTGTATACAGATGAATTTAGTTATCACTCCAGGCTTTGGCCATGAATTTCAAGGATCTAATTCCCTAGTGGGGAAAAACAAACTTGGAAGAACCATGGAATAGTTATTACACAATTAATACTGAGGAAGAACCACCTAAGTAGAGCAGGGGAGTTAAAATAGCCTAAAATGTATTATATGATAATAACTAAATTCACCAGTGAATCAATAGGAAAATGCAAGATGCCTTCATTCTTGCTTAGCTGTGACCACTTCACTTCTCTCGGTGGCATGTTTAGCCCTTGGCAAATGAGATTTTGGATTTCGTCAGATGACCATTAGTGTTCACTCCAGATTTAAAAGTCCTATGGGTACACTCCCAAAATCATTGTGACTGTTCATTTATTTGCAGTGTGATCCAAGATTGGATCAGAAAGCAACATTGGAAATATTATCATTTATAGTGAAAGCACAGATAACCATAGTAGCACAGACCTGTAACTTCTTTTTCAAATTATCTATTTAAGATTTTGAATAGATAATAGATTCCTGTGATCCCAAAACTAAAGGTATAAAAAAGTATGTATAAAAAGGCTGCCTTCCCCCATTCGGTTCCAACTACTCCCTCACACACACGTGTGTACACACACAACATTTACCATGATTTCACTTTAATATCCTTCTAGATATTATTTATACATTTTTACATTCAAGGCAACACAAATATGTCTTTTTTTCCTCCTTTCTACATGCTAACAATATGTAATGCTCTCTCTTCTGTACCTTGCTTTTTTTATCACTGAACAATGTATCTTAGAGATCTTTCCATGTCAGCAATGAAGATTTCCCTCATTCTCTCTCTTATAGGAACAGAACATTTCATTGTGTGTATGCACCATAATTTATATAACGAATCCCCATTGACGACTACACAGGTGTCCAGTTCTTTCTATTTTATTAAGGAGCCTTTTTAATTAAAAAAATGGACATTGAATATTATCAAATGCCTTTTCCACATACATTGAGACAAATGACTCTCATAGTTTTAGCTACTGATTTGCTAAATTATGTTAAACTTCTTATTTTTAAATCATCCCTTATGTTCCTGAAATAATTCCCTTTTGACTATGGTGATTTATTTCTTTTAATAATGATACTTCTTGCTAGAGTTCTGTTTGCTAATATTTTATTGAGGAGTTTTGCATTGATAACCACATAATATTGTTTATGGCTTTCTTTTTGTGCTATATTTGTTGGGTTGTGAGATCAGTACTGTCCTTGCCTCACTCATAAGAATCATTTAGTGGCTTTCCTTGTTCTTTTTTTGAGGCTTTCCTTGTTCTGCTCTGAAACAGCCTGAGTAACATGGGAGTTCTCCATTTTTCTAAAGATTTGGTAGAACTTCTTTGTGAAACTGTTTGGGCATGGGGCTTTCCAAGGTTTTGCTTTCACAAACGCCTCTGTTTTAGTTATGTTATTTGCCCAGTGTGTATTTTGGTTTAGTTTTGTTTTTGAAGGCTCAGGAACAGAACGTTGGGTTTATCAGATGCCTCATTTCATGGTACATCATTATCCTGTTCCATAAGGGCCCCTCCTTATTCATTTTTTGTAAAAGCATCTCTTCCTTTTGCCCCCACGTCTCTCTTCCCATTCGCTTTCCCCTCATATAGGCAACCATTCTCATGTTTCCTAAGCATCTTTCTAAAAACATATATATATACTGCATTTGTGTGTGTGTGTGAGCATGCATTCCTTTACCTACATAGATGGTGTTGTGCTGTGTATCTTACTCCATTCATCATCTTGTCTCTCAAGCACTATGTGTTAAGAGCCATTCATGTTACTTGGCAAACGAAATCCACTGCTTCTAACTGGCACAATGACTCCAAAGTGTGCAGCCTCTTGATTTTAAAACCTGTACTCTTCCAGCGGTGGGCACCCAGGTGGTCCTCAACTCCTCCCTCCCCCACCAAGTGGCTGTGCAATTAATATCCTTGTATCTGGCTCCTTGGAAACCTATGTGAGAATTCACAGGTGGAATGGCTGAAGCCACAGGGGACGTATTATTTCTTCTGAGTAAAATGGCTGAGCCGCCTACACTCCTGCTAGCAATGTATAAGGATTTCTACTCCATGAACCCCACTGATTATCTAGCTTTCTGATTGTTGTCAGCCCAGTAGGTGCCCACCAATAATATCATTGTTACTTTAATTTTGATTCTGATTTCTCTTCAAATATCAGTTACCCAAATACTGGTCTTCCGCATCCTCCCTTTCATATTCCTTGCCCATTTTTCTAATGGACTTGCTCTATGATTCCTTTTTGGTTTTCAAGGGTTTCTTGATTAATCTGGATATTAATCCTTGGCTTTAGACATTGCATATGCCTTCTCTTCTTCTGTCATTGATCTCTCTGCTTTATTCATGATGACCTTTGTGGACTAGAAATCCTTAATTTTGATGTAATCGATCTTCTCAGAATTTTAGTTTATGATCTTGCTTTTGAGGTTTCACTTGAAAAATTTTTCCTGCTAACTTTCTGATCACCAATTCTAATTGGGGGGAGCAGGGGCTTTCCTACACACCCAAGTGATTCTCTGGCACCAGCTGAATGTCCTACAGCACAACTCAATTGTGACCCCATCCGTCATGTTACCTGGAGGTAACATCAGACCCCACAGCTTAAGGGCTTAAGGGCTCAGTCCCTCAGTCCAAAGACTGCTTGCCACTTGAGGTGCCAGTCATAAGTTCATGTTGTCACCTGTGCTTCTGAGTGACAGGCTATAGATTGGAGGTTCCAATGACCCCCTTCCTTGGGTTCGATTAATTTGCTAGAGCAGCTCGCAGAACTCAGAGAAATATTTAACTCACTAGATCACTGGCTTATTATAAAAGGGTATAAATAAGAATAGCCAGCTGGAGGGGCGCCTGGGTGGCTCAGTCGTTAAGCGTCTGCCTTCAGCTCAGGTCGTGATCCCAGGGTCCTGGGATCGAGCCCCACATTGGGCTCCCTGCACCGCCGGGAAACCTGCTTCTCCCTCTCCTACTCCCCCTGGTTGTGTTCCCTCTCTCGCTATGTCTCTCTCTGTCAAATAAATAAATAAAATCTTTAAAAAAGAATAGCCAGCTGGAAAAGGTGCAAAGAGCAAGGTATGGGAAAAGGGTGTAGAGCTTTCAAGCACTCTCTGCGCACTCCACTCTCTCCAAATCTCCATGTGTTTATCAACCCAGAAGCTCTCTGAACCCCTCCCTTTGGGGGTTTTATGGAGGCTTTGTTCCACAGGCATGATTGATTAAATCATTGGCCATTGGTAATTGAACTCAGTCTACATCCTCTCTTCCCTCGCTGGAGGTTGGGGTATGGGGCTAAAAGTTCTAAGCCTGTAGGTCAGCTCTCCTAGCGACCAGCTCCCATCCTTAGGTTACCTAGGTGCTTTTCAAAAGTTACTTCATTAGTATCACAACAGGCATAGTTTTTCCTCTTATCACTTGGGAAATCCCAATGGTTTTAGGAGCTCTGTGCCAGAAGTGGGACAAAGACCAAACATTTATTTATGATCACAAATCACAATATCACACCTGCTCTAGGTAACAAATATATTCTTCCATATTTTCTTCTATTGACTTGGTTTTATTTTTCCTTTGAGATTTAACTATCTGATTAAATCCATTTAAAGTTTACCTTTATTTGAGATATTCAGGAAGAATCTAGCTGAATTTTCCTCCAAGTTTTTCTAATACCACCTTAACTGGTTGTGTAGTTGTGATGGTTAACTTTATGTGTCAGCTTACCTGGGCATGGTGCCCAGATATGTGGTCATACATTATTCTGGATGCTTTTGTGAGGGTATTTTTGGTTGAAATTACCATTTAAATAGGTAGACTTGAGTAAAGCAGATTGCTCTCCATAATGTGGGTGGGTCTTGTCCAATCAGTTGAAGGCATGAAAAGAACAAAAGATGGACCTCCTCTGAGCAAGAGGAAATTCTGGAGCAGATCATCTTTAGATTTAAACTGCAGCATCACCATCACTTCTGTTGGGTATTCAGTTTGCTGGCTCACCTGTAGACTTTGGATCTGCCAGCCTTCATAATCATGTGTTATTACTTTGTTAAATTAACACTCGTTAAGTGAAGGTTCAGGGAGCTGGATGGTGAGTCATGGTTCAATAAAAGACCACAGGAGAAATTAAAATAGAGAATTTTATTACTCAGAGGTGCTGGAGGAAGTACACAGCACTCTTGGAAGTTCTACACAGGAAAGGCAAGGGAAGGAGCAGGTAGAGAAAGTGACAGGATCTGGGGCACATGCCTTTATTAGGATCTGTGGGTAGAGTGCTTTGGGGTTCTCAGATTAAGTCAAGATTGGTAAATTCAAATTTAAAAAGCAGGGTTTTGCTAAGCTCCATGGGGATTCTATCCAAGCGGAAGGTCCTGAGACTATGGGAGACTATTTACTACAAAGGCCTTTGTGGAAGTCACAACAGTAACCTACACTTACTTGCGACCCTGTGGGCTGTTATCTGGGGCATGGGCTTGCATGAGGGGCAAGAGTCAGGTTAAGGCCCCCAATGCCTGCTTGGCCAAATAAAATGGATGCCAAAGCAGCAGTACCATGGAGGAGTTCAGATAAACTGTGAACATTCTGAGAGCCAATTCCTTAAAATAAATCTATATACACACATATCCTACTGGTTCTGTCTCTCTAGAGAACCCTGACTTGTACTATAGTTTTAGCTTTAAACACAATTTATTAAAGACCATACATTCAGGGCTTTGGCCTTAAGCTCTGTATCCTGATTGTTGGTCTGATGGAATGATTTAGTATTAACCCTTCTTTTGTAAAACTAAGTCTGTGATTTCTGTCATTACACCTGGTAGGACAAATCCCACTCCTTGCCTCCTTTTTTGATTAACTTAACAATTTGTAGAACTTCACTCTTCCGTGTACATTTTAGGATAAATTTATCAAGTTTCTTTTTGAAAATCCAAATGTAATTTTGATTAGGGTTGCACCAAAATTATGGGTAAATTCGTTGCAGCCAAGAGCATGAATATCTCTCCATTTCTTTGATTAGCATCTTTGTTTTTTAATCTTCCTTGTTTGCAAGTAAATTTATTTCAAAGTGCTGCTAAAAACCAACTTTATTGAGACGTAATTTAAATTAAATAAAATGTAATCATTTTAAGTGGACAGGTTGCTGTTTTAACTTATGCAGCCCACTGAATAACCAGCCACAGTCACATCTCAGCTACTTTCCAAAATGTTCCCTCATGCCCCTTGTCAGTCAATCATTTCTGATCCTTCACCAAAGCAACCACTGATCTATATATCAGTTTTGCCTTTTCTGGAACTTTATATAAATGGAAACATACACAAGGTACTATTTTATGCCCAGTGTCTTTTACTCAGTATAATGTCTTTGAGGTCCATCTCTGTTGTTGAGTGAAACAATACTTCATTCCTTGTTATTCCTGAATATTATTCCACTCTACAGATATACCACAATTTGTTTAGCCATTCACCTGTTAATGAGCATTCGACTTGTTTCCAACTTGGGGTTAATATAGATAAGTCTTCTGTGAACATTTGAGTATGAGTATTTGTGTTGTCCCACAAATTTTGAACTCTAGTATTCTCATATTGGTCATTACTAAATACTTTCCAATTTTCTTTATAATTTCCACTTTAACCTGAGAGTTATATAATTATGTTACTTAGTTTCCAAATATATGAGTTTTAGGCTTTCTTTTTGTTATTTTCTAGTATTTCCAACTCCTATCTATTCTGGGATCCGTTTTTATAACTTGTTATCCTAGAAAAACTATCCCTTACAACCAAGTTCATACATTTATTTTGATGAAGGGATGCACTGCGTTCCCTGAAAGTCTTTTAATCCCCCTTTTTTCTGTGATTCTTTTCTTTTCTCTTCTTTTAAGTTTATTTATTTATTTATTTACATAATCTCTACACCCAACATGGGGCTCGAACTCACAACCCTGAGAGATCAAGAGTCCCATGCTCCTCAGACTGAGCCAGCCAGTCGCCCATCTTGGTTATTTCCTTATTATTAGTTTATATAGTTTTCACTTTGTGTCTTCTTTTTTCACTTACTTAGATTAGCTGATAGTTTTGCTTTGCATTGCTTCTTTTTTTAAAAAAAACAGATTTGGGGGAGTTTTTTGAGTCTACTTTTTATTTTCTCAATTAATTTATGTTTTGCTCTTTCATACTTTCTCTTACTTTCCTTTGGTTTGTTCTCTCCTCTTTATTAGTTTATTTTCATATTTTATTACATATAAAGAGAATAGAGTAGAATTTATAGTTTTAGAACACAAGTTCTGATAGGTAATATTTTCATTTTCATTATTTTCTGAACGCCCTGAAATTTTGGTTTTGGATTCCTGTGTGACCCAAGAGTTACCTAAGAAACATAAAAAAAAAAAAAAAAATTCCAGGTGAGTAGAGCTTTTCTTACTGTTTGTTTTCTTCTAATTTTTTTCCATGATGATCAGATGATTTTTGTACAGATTGGACTTTGCTTAGTTTCTCTGTGTCCTAATATACAGTATTTTTTTGTGACTGTTCCATGGACACTTAGGGAAAAAGTATATGCTCTGTGTTCATGGAACAGAGTATGAGATATAGCAATTGGATTTCCATTGTGAATTTTGTTGTGTAGATCTTTTACTGCTTTTATTACTTTTTATTCCCTTGATCTGCCATGGACTAGGAGAATGCATTCAAGTCTCTTCCTAGAAAGTATTTTTGCCTGTATCTTGTTGTACTGAAATTTTTTTTCTTTATGCATGTTGATACTACATTCTTAGGCTTATGTATTCGAAACTGTTAGAAACTTGCTCTGAATTGAACTCTTTATCATACTAAACTGTGATATATGATAGTTAGGAAGGCAACCAGTAGATCAGAATTATTACAGTTCTATTTCCTCCCCACGGCTCTTTCCTGCATTATCAATTTTAGTTTCAAATATTTATTTTTACACTTTGAATATACTTTTAGTTCTACCATTGGTGTATCAGCTATAAGTTATGTTTTCTCTTCAGCTGAGAGATCAGGAAATCAGCTCACCCAGGCAACCTCTGCTACGTCACACTGTTATGATCACCTTGACATCATCAGGGTTTATAACATTTACATTCAGTTCCTTAACAACAAATTAGTATCGATCTAAATGGAATCTATTGTGACTGCCAGGCCTTTTGCTGTGCTTTCGACTCTGGTTGCCAGCCCTCCGCCAACAGGTCTTAGGCTCAGAAGAGAGAAGGCCTTTGTCCCTGTCCTGTGAGGAGCAGAGCGCACAGCCCCAGTGCCAGGAAGACTTGAGAGGAATGCAGCCGGTTTGGAGACTGGGAATCTGGGTTTGGAGCCATAGGCAGGGGCTTGGCCCAAAGCACCCGGTTCATGAGCCTGTGGAGGCTGAAGTGCCCAGCAGCAGAAAGAGGGCAAAGCAGAGCAAGCAGGAAGGACTTGGCTATAAACACAGCTGATGTGTCCCTGAAAACTCAAGGAAAATCAGGTCAGAGATTTCACAGGGAACATAAATCCTACTAAGGAGATGGGGACACTGAATCATGAAAACTTGGATTTCAGTGGCATCGTGGTCTCATGTGACCCTCAGGCCAGATAGGCCTGGGAACATTTAGACTACATCTGAGATTCAGATGTGAGTCGGTAGGAAAATACATTTTTTTTTGTAGATAAATAGTGAGGTTTGCTTAAACAGAAATGCGAGATAATAGCTGTTTATATGAAGCTCTTACCCTAATAGATACAGATGTGTGCTTTTGTCTTTAAATAATAATCAGAGTTAGAACTGGAGACAAGAAGAAAATACTCCCTTATTACAACTCGTAGCTTTCTCTGAATTGAATTTAAAATACCATTTTAAATTCTGCCCTTAGTTGCGGGCAGAAAGTTCTTGCCTTTCTGCCCGCAGCTCCGATGCGCGCGTGCGCACGTGCACACACGGGGCCCTCTGGTGTGTGACTTCAGCACGCCCTGGGATTTCACGTCCCACCTCCAACTGTCCAAATCCTCCCCCCGCCCCGAGTCGTCAGGGGCACAGGTCCAGAAAAACAAAATCACCTTGTCACAAGGCTTTCCTGTTACACTCCTCCAGAGGCCACTTCTTCCTCCTTTGAATTCCCATGATGTTTTATCTGTGCCTCTCATGGAGCTTATCTCTTTCTGGCTTGTATTATAGTTGTTTGCGTGTATTAGACATCATGGTCAAGAGGAAAGGACTGCTGGCTGTAGAGGCAGACCTGTCTGAGGATGGATCCCAGGTCCATCCCTCACTAGGTGGGTGGCCTTGGGAAAATACCGACTCTTGGAAGCCTCCTTTTTGGGGGGGGGTGCAAAATATAAAAATAATATTCTCTCTCAGAATTGTTTTGAAGATTGGAGATAGCATACATAAAACAGCTCTTGGTAAAATACCAAGAGAAGTCAATCACTATTATTATTATTATCGTTATTTGTGATGTTATTCTGGTTAATTCTTATGTCCCCTACCAAAGTATTTATTTATCCATTTCTTCAACAGGTATTTATTGAAGACAAAGTCTGTGTCAGGCATGGGGGGCCTGCGTGGAACAAAAGACAGAGGGTTTGCGGGATAAAGGCAGAAGGTAAACAAGCAAACTAAGAAATACAGAGATAATTTCAGATGAAGATTGCACTGTGAAGAAACTCAAAATATTTTGTAGAGAGCAGGAGAGGCAGGGGAGATGAGTGAAGGCCACTCTGGGAAGGGAGCTTGGACTGAGCGGTCTCCTGGTGGATGGGAGGGCAGCGTCTATGAGAAGTTCTGAAGCCAGGGCATTTCAGAGGAGGGGGCAGGAATGTGAAGGGTCTGGGTGGGGAATGAGCTGACAGCCGAGTGAGTGAAGGAGAGCATGCTAGAGGTCAGGCGGGAAGAAACAGGCAGGGGCCAGTCCCTCAGACCTATGCTGGCCCTGGTCAAGCGCACAGATTTTATTCTCAATGGGATTGGGAACCTCCTGAAAAGACACGGTTCCCTGGCTTGTATTCAGGTTTCTATCTGCCATTGTGTTTGCCTCCTGAAGAGCTGTTAGCCAGTAGTGGGCCCACAGATTTTTGTGAAAGGTAGAGAGGAAGGGAAGGGAGGAAGCCAGGAAGGGAGAGAGAGAGAGCGAAGGAGAGCCGGAGGGAGAGAGAGAAGATCCTAGTAGACACCCACACAGATGAATCTGATGGCTCTCCCCCTTGTCGGTGCCGCAAGGACAGCTCGAGGCTGGCCTTGGTGGGTAGAGAAAACTTTCATCCTCCTGTGAACATTTGGTGTCACACTGGTCTCTTCCCTGGGGTGGTCCCAGATGGCGGTGGGGGCTGGGGAGCTGAGAGGTCTTCCAGAAGAACAGGCTCCTGGCTGCCTCTGGCTCTCAGGTCACAGATAACAACTGTCAGATGGTCTCACTGTGAAGCAATAAGCTTCCCCAAAACAAAGAGGCCGGCCAAGCTCCAGAAAAGCTGCAGTCTGGACAAAACACACAAGCCTGGAAAAAATTAAAAGTTCATGAGCAACTGAACGAAGCACCTCAGGGAAATGCAAGGGGTTAAACGTAAGCACATGATGTTCCCGGGCCCCTGAACGCACAGCAGAAAAACAATCGCACATCCTTGGTAAGGGGGGAGAAAGAAAGCAGGAGAGAGACAAGTCAGTGTTCCCATGTGAGAACTAAAAATAATGCCGTGTGAGGTTGGCCCGGCCCTAAAATGGAGGGAAAGAGAAATGAAAGGCAGGAGAAGGCATGAAACAGGATGAGGGGACGTTGGCCAGAGGCAGGGACTGCTCAGGGCTGCCGGGCTTCTTTGTCTTGGGCAGAAGCCTCCCTCCACAGCGTGGGGTGGCTGAACCTACCCTCTTGGGGTCCCCTGGACGCCCCCCTCTCTAAGAGCCCTATGACGGGGAGAACCTACCCTATAAATGAAGCAGAAACGACAGCTTCCTCTTCAATATTTTTTCTTCATAAAGTTTGATCTTAAATATGAAAAGAGGTGGGCTCAAGCCTGGCCAACCCCAGAGACCAAATGGTGCAGGGGGCATTTGTTATAGACAAGCATCCCCAAAAGAGTGCTGCAGTAAGACCAGAAGAGCAATGTTTGGATGAGCAGGGAGTGTGAGAGGATGAGACCCGGGGACCCTAGCTGAATCCAACGGAAAGGTTACGGTGCCTGGATGGGAGGCGAGTGTCCCGTCCCGGCTCCTACCTTGAGGAGAATAATGCAGTAGCTGGAATGAAAAGTAGAACCAGCTAACGTATTTGTTGTTCTTAATGCCCAGGTTCCTCATGGGTGCCAGTCTTGCACTCAGAAAGCTGCACGAGTGCATTTCTAAGAAACCACACGGAGATCACAAAATTCCACCTGGGGCTCCGTCATCAACTTTCCCTGGAGCACAGGCCTTTTTCGCCAGAAATACAGAATAAAGACCAGGCAAGGTAGACACCTTGTGTCTAAGGCCCTTTAAAAGTTACAGAAATAAAAAGATAGACCAAACCGCTTTGGCACAAAGGAAGAGCTATCGTCCAAAAGTCGTGAAAATATTTAGAATCAAAATTACCATCCAGGGTCTGCATGCATAGGGTGCCAACTATGGGCAAAGCATGATTCCAGGTGCGCTGGGTATGACGGGAGGACCTATAATGCGTACCAAACCTTTGCAGAGTAAATAACATCATCCCCACTTTATACATGGTAAAACTATAGCTCTGAGAAGCTAAGCAACTTTCCCATGGTCTCTTAGCTAGTAAACAGGATTTCCTAGTTGGCCTAGAACTGTTTAATTCCAACACTTTCCAACCCTTTCCTAGAATAAAAACTTATCTCTCCATGACCGCAAAAGGAAAAATTAAATGGCAGATTTCAACTGTGTGGTCATCTTTGTTGAAAATCTTTGATAGTTGGTAATGTTTTCATTGGAGGCTCAACATTTGTATGGAACGCACACGGTGGGCATTCCATTACTTGGAATACCATAGTGTGGTTTCCTATTTTGAGTTTGTAATTTCCAAAGAGAAATGCTCTTTTTCAATTTTTGGCTGAGGGTTTCTTTGTGTCATGAAGATCAACTCCTTTGCTAGGGCACAGAAGAGTAAAAATAGATTTCCCGTTAGTAGCAACAAGTAGGAGTTGTTTGTCTGCCAGAAGGAAATTCTTTCATTCTTTTCCTGCTTCAGTTCTTTTTCTGCCAACAATTAAGCAAGGTTCATCATTGCGTGGGTCTGAGCCAACTTCACGAATGGGTGGCGTAGGTGGTCACCTACTAAGATGACCTCAGGGATGTAAAGCCAAGGGTGTTGAACCCGGAAAAGAGTTGAGAGCACCAGCCAGGCAAGGACCCCCACGCCCCAAAAACAAAGGAGAGAAAAAGTTTAGCTTTGATGAACTTACTCAGAATTGGAATGATTCCGAAAATCTAGAAAGTGAGGTTATCATTAATTTAGCAAGTATTATGTCATTGTCAAAGTAAAGTTTTATTTTAATTTCATGTAGAAGAAAGGGATCGCCTCATCATACTCCTTTTCAAGGCTCAGTGCCTATAAAGTATTAAATCTGCTTCAACTAAACTAAATACCCCCTATTAAGCCCCACATGGATAGCTAAAATCCCACCATTAGCAATTACTTTCTGTTTGCCAAAGTGTTCTCTTCCTTCTGGGTATGTTTTCTTTTTTGAGCCAAATGCCCTGGGAGCTAATACATTGATGTCATATACCTCTGGAAAAAAAATAGTTTATCACATGTGTTTTCTCCACTCCAGAAATACCCTGGACCTCATGAAAATATTTGGCGAAGGAGAGTACCCCACCTCAACCAATGTGTACAATTGAAGAGAGAAAGCTCTAGAGATAAACTTTGCTGACCTAATATTTTTGACCTGGGCCAGTCCCTAATTCTATACCATTTGCCAGGGCATCATAAAAATTGTAAAATTCTGTGATTCCAAGAAACTATCTCTCTGCTCTGAATCTTTGGTGAATCCACTAGAAATCACAGTCCCTTCTCCCCACCCCCCCCCCGGGGGGGAGGGGATGAACACTGACAACCCTGTGAAAAACATTTCTTCAGATTTTCGTGTTGACAAGTTTCTGAACCCCAGGTTACAGTTAAGTAGCCCTCATATTTTATAAACAAAGAAGTGGAAGGCCAGAGAGAAGCGCTTTGCCCAAAGTCACACAGGTGGTGGCAAAGCAAAGACAAGAACTGAAGTAGTCACACAGCCATTAAAAGAAATCCCCCCCCTCCCCAAATCAGATTCCTGTCTGTCAAATATTTCAGCAAACACAAATAGTAGAGTTACTCGATTCAGGGAGAAGTTTGTTTAGCTCAGCCAAACTCATTTTATTTTTCAACAGATGAAGTAAGCCAGATTCAGAAGTCTATACTTTTGTTCACATATGGGGCATGGGTCCCTGCTAACTGGAAAAGTTGGTGTGTGGTGGGGATGAGAGAGGGGTGTAAAATTAAATGAACAATTCAAATTTAAACCAGAAACATGCTGCTGATAGAAAAAATAAGTTGGCTGTTTTAGATGCCTCATTAACATTTCCTCCCTGAATTGGGGTGTGTGTGTGTGTGTGTGTGTGTGTGTGTGTGTGTGTGTGTGGTGTGCATGTGTGTGCGCTTTTGGCTGCCAACTTCTGTGACAAGCAAATTTGAAGCTGCATTTAACCTGGTGAGGAAAATCACTTAATTAAGAATCAAGTTTTAAGAAACTAGTAAGAGACGTCCAAGTGACACTTTCATCCTGACTTCACCAGAAACTCTCAAAAGCACTGGAGAAAGTTGGACATGGGGGTGAGGGACTCGGGGAGGGGCACAGGTTGTGTCTGGAGTACTGAACTGTAAATCAGGAACTTCCCACATGGCATTTTCTGACAACCTAGGGTCATAAATGTAAACTCTATATAAATTCTATGCTGTGTGTGAGAGATACCCTCACAGGTTTTCAAGGAACATGGATTTTTGTTGTTGTTTCCATGTCTTTCAATTATTACACTTTAAAAACAAAGCTCTGGACTTCACTGGAACTGAGTTGGGCTTCCAGCTCTACACTTACCCACTGAGTGACCTTAGACAAGTTCTTCTCTAGGCCTTTGATTTTTTTTTACTCTCTAAAATGGTGTTTTATATAATATCTACAAGCCTTTGGAATGAAAGTTTACACAGGCACATGAGCTGATCCATGACCAGACAGGCACGTAGCAAAATGCTCAGTAAAGGTGAGCTGGGGGGTTACTTGGGTTTTCACTGTATCTGATCCAGGGGAAGTTGTGAACTCATGGGACCTTAGTTTCTTGACTTTACCTGAGAATAAGAAGTTGCACCAGACAACAGGTAAAGGACTCTGCCCAGCAGCAACACTTTGTGATTCTAGGATGCTTTCTTGTCTCTTTGAAAGTCAGGACTTCTCAAATCTGTGCATCAGCTTCACACACTGCATACTGGGCCCCTGGAAGAACCCCCCCAAACTCGCCAGGAGTGGATTCCATAAGGAATCCACTTAATCAATCTGGTATAAATTCAATTTTAAAATAAAGTCACAGTCAATGAGAGTGGGACTAAAATACAATTTCCTTATCCGTAAAACAAGTGGTCCAGATCTGAGATTACTTGCAGTGGGAGCTCCAAGGAGGCAAGAACTGTGTCATTATGAGGGTATCTCTCACACACAGCATAGAATAGTTCCTCAATATTATTGTGGGTGTGATGAATGAATAAAATATTAATACTCTATAATAATTTAAAAAATACCCAAGGAATTGTCTTCCTAGCTAATGACTCAATTTATGACAATGGCTCTTTTTCTTTTTTAATCCAATAATCCTGAAATCTCTTATCTTTGTCTTGTAGGTTACCAGGTATTATCTTCCTGACTGGAATTCATGCCAGGCACTGATTTCAATTCTCAGCATGGCAGCTGATGACAAGTTAGAAAAGGAGACTGGAAAAGGGTGCCTGTTTGTTGTCTCTCCGATTGGTTGAGGATACTAAAATCTACTTTGAACTCCATTTGGAATTTCTTGAGGAAATCCAACCCTCCTCAGAAAAGCACAACCTGTAATTGGTTTCTACCCCCTCCCCTTTTTTTAGCTGTTAATCTAGAAGTACCAAGAAAAAAGTATCATCCTAGATTTACTCTAATTCAACTCTACATGCCTAACTATAGAAGTATTTCAGGATTTGTAAATGAAGTTTAAGGAAGTCCTTTAGGTAGCTCAGTGACCAACTGTACAGGGACTAATAAACTCTGATAAATTTGATCATAAACTCTGTCCAACAGCAATATATTGGTGGCTGCAGAGCTTCATGACACTCTTTCAGCACATTGGGGAGAATTCCAGAATCCCAGTGCACAAAACTTTGCCTCATCCCAAATATCTCTCTTGAAAAACATCAGTCATAGGGGTCAGCAAACATTTCCTTTAAAGGTCAGATAGTATTTTATTTGAGGGGCCATTTGGTCTTGGTCCCAACTACTCAACTCTGCTGTGATAGTGTTACATGCAATACATAAATGAATGAGCATGACTGTGTTCCAATAAAACTTTATTTACAAAAACAGGCAGCTGGCTGGATTTGGCTTATAGGCCACAGTCGTCTGACCCCTGATTGACTGATCATGGCATGGTGTGATGTAATATAGACATGTGGGGATTCACTGAGATTCCCATCAAATCCCCTTTGTGTTTTTTAAATAATATTTTGTTTTGTTTTGCATTATGAAAGTAAGACATGATCATTGTAAAAACTTACGGAAAAATAGAAAAGCTAAAATTAAAATCATCTATAATGCCATCAGACATACCACTTCTTAATATTTTAGGATATTTTGTTTCATTTAGGATTTTGTTCCATAGACTCAGGATAATGCTGTATAATACTATAAGTGCAAGTTTACTTAATGCCTTTATTTTTATACTATTTCCTACCTAAATTTAGGCCAATTTTACTAATTTCTACTTTATAGAATGCTTTTTCCAGACACAGTGAGGATCTCCAGCAATATCATTTCTTCTCTCACATTTACAACTAAGCTCATGATGCTTCAGATTTGGAGCAGTACACATACAGAAGAGATCAGAAAGGATAATGCCTAGTGAACATCGACAACACGTTCCTCTAAGCTCAGGGTATAAAATAACCCTGGAGAGATGTGTGTTCTGGGGAAACAACTGATTACTAATACAGTCTCATGAGGTCTGTGTTAAAATCTATTTGGTATCAGCTCTTCAGGAAATTCTGTGTAGTTCATGTATAGTCCAAGCTTTGAGAAGCACTGTGGATTGATGAGGTTCAGGACATGCTACCCCAAAATAGGACACCTTGACATATTATATATTTTAAGCTGAAGAAATTTAAGAAAACAGCAGAAGCAGGAAGATCATTCTGACATTCTCCTGTGAAACAGGTCATGACACCCTCATGTGAGTGGTGCCTGCCCAACACCCACAGGAAAAAAGCGTACTTATCTCTGAAGACAAAGGGGTGTCTGAGAAGAATCAGAATTAACAGGCTTTGCTGTTTCCCTGTTTACTACCATAGCCTCAGACTCCTTAACCTTTTGCTTTCCTCCACAATTGCGCACTTTTCATCAAACCAAGCCTAAACATCCTCATCTAGCTGTTTCTTTGGATCTTCATTCCTGAGGAAAGCGCCCATGTTATGCAAAACTTAGACTGAATACATTTGGATGCTCTCCTCCTGTCAATCTGTCTTGGTCAGTTTAATTTTCAGGGACCTCAAAAGTGGAGGAAAACTCTTTCCTCCCCTGCAGGGTCTACCAGGGAGGGAATTCCTGGACTGGAGGTGCTCCCACCATTCTTTCACTTCAGGTAAGGTCTCGTTCTTCAGTTCAGTTGAGACTCAGGCATCCACCTCCTTACGTGTTTCCCTCTGGCCAATCATGGTCATTTATCTGATCATCCATATCTCTAACAGAGATTTTAAGAAGCTCTGATTTACTTCTGTTTACAGAGTTAATACATAAAACCTAATGCCTAAAAACCCAGGGGTTTGGGTTTTATCTGGCTTTCACATTTCACCTGCTGCCCTTGTTCCTAAAATAAAGCCGAGTATTTCTATTCTGTTGCTGCAAAGGGGGGTACTTATTGAGAAAAACAATAGGGAATCAGAAAGAGATTTCTGACACAAATAAACTAAGCTAGGCATAAAGATAAAGACTGGAAACAAACCTGATGAGGCCCTGTTACTTTGTAGGGTGGAAGTTGTAGGATGGACAGAGCTTCACTTTTGGGCTCTGTGAGATCATACTTGCTCAGCAAATTCATGACACAAGGCAGCTGGAGTGATAAATGCTTTTTGTGTACAGAACTTATTTTTTGTTTAAGTACTTGGAACCCAGAGACTTGTAGCGGCGCCGATGAAAATACAGATTCGGCTGTCAAGCCATCCTCGCTGGAGAGGCTGCTCTGTTGCATCGGAGATGGTGACATAGACACGCCCCTTCCCCCCTCTGCTTGCATATCTGGGAAAGAGGGATAAAGACAGTACCTACCTCTGGGTTACTGGAAGGAAGAAGTGAGATAATTGATGTGAATCCTGGTAGCTAACCTATAATGAATGCAGAATAAATGACACTATTTGTAGCAGAACCAGAGAGATAATCCCAAATTCTCGATTATTAATTCTCGCAGGCCCTTTATTGATGGTTTACTTGATATACTTTGTTTTTGTATACGTGCAGAAGGCAATAAGACAATTATGCTATAAATTGCACCACCGATTCGTTCCAACTAGACTTCCTTCAATTACCGCCTAATAGTTGATGTCTGCGTATGATTTCAATAGAGGTTAGAGTGATGTTTGCTGTGTGATACCACTGGGAGGGAAAAATCAGTTGTGGTCATTGTTTTTCTTTTAAAAGTAAATGGACACAGTTAATAGACAGTGAAGATGAAATAATGACTTCAAGCATTTATTCAATCACGTTCTGTGCCCCCTGGGAACAATGAAGATATCGTTTACAACGCTGGGCAGAGGGAAGACCCCTCTAGCCTGATGCACCAAGTAAGAAAACTCAAGCTTCTTACTCTCAGTGGAGAAGCATGCTTATTAAAAAAATGAAATTAAAAAAATTAATCTTCAATCTGTTTCCACAATGTTCAATAATTTGAGTTTGCCCTAACAATGTAAGACACACCAATCATCTATTTAAATTGTTCGAGCAAGAAAGCTCAGTTGGGAGAAGGTGGGGGAGTTGGCTGTTTCTCTATTGGCAAGGTGGCTTATTATTTTCAAAAACCATCAGTGTCCTATCCCTTCTAGTGGTGAAACAATCCAAAAGGTTCTGCTGGCACAGAAATCGGGCTTTCCCAACTTGCCCACCATGAGTTACCTTTTAAACACACATTCCTAGACAGCTCCAGGGAATCAGCATTTCTAAGTGACTCTAGTAATCCAACAAGTTTGGGCAGCCCTTCTCCACAGTGGTTTTCAGCCCTGACCCTGTACTAGTCTGGAGAGCGTAAAAAGCGGCAGCCCAGCCCATAGCCACGACCAATGCCCAAACCTCACCCCAAAGTGAATCAGCACCTCTGGACTTGGCCCCCTGCGCACAAACCCTCAATGGCAATCTGCATTTGAACAACCTCTTGGGGGAATCCATGTGCAACTGAAGGTTTTGACAAGGCTGTTAAAGGGCCTATCAACAGAACATCTAACTTTCCATCCCGAGGAGGATGGAGTTTTGCTCCCCACTCCCTCTTCCCATTTTACCACTACCAACAAAAGCAGCTTAAAATCTTTCCAGATGTCTATTTCTTTATCCTCTTGGCCACTGAAAGCCAACTGAAGAGGGATAGTGTGAGGCAAAGCTCTCTGTTCCAAAATCATTTATTAATTGAAGTATGTTAAATAGCGTCCACCACTCTTACCCAAATGCCCCAGCAACTTTTAATTGGCAGTTTCTGTTTCATGTCCCAAACCAAAAACATTAAGGATCACTAGCATTCACATCCTTGAATTCATTTAGACAGTTTTCTTTAATTAACGATGAAGACACTACAGTTCTAAGTACCAGACAGAATCAGGGGGAAAAAAAAAATTGAAAATAAGCATAACACTATAAAGAAAACTCAGAAAAGTGAAACACTTCTAAATAAAAAGTATATACCTGGCCTGGTACCCATTACATATATACATAATACATATGTTCTACACGTATATACAATAAATGTTTTGGTAGCAACACAGACCATGCATTGGTCCTTCTGTACACAGATGAAGTAGCACCATCGGGAGCACCACCATCTGAAGATGAGAAACCCAACTGCACATACATTAAATGAAAAAATATCTATGTATTTAATCTGGCCCACCCTGCAGCCAAGAGGTGTAAGGAAAGAACTTTGTAAGAAAAATTGTTCCAGGAACTACATTCTTAAGCCAATAGCAAAGCTCTAAGATCAACAAACAAAACAAAAACAAAAACAGAACAGCACTAAAGATGCCTATACAAATACAGACAAGTTTTCCTGTTTACTGAATTTGTCCTATCACGCGCATATTGGTTAACGCTGGGGAAATGAATATAAGCAAAGAGAGATTTAAATGCCAGGTGAATGGCAAGGATCTAGAACACCAGAGCTCCTGGTGTACACATCACAAATGCCAAGTCATCAACAAACGATGAAAGGAAGACAACTCTCCAGCTAAGTCATGTTTTCTAATCTTATTAGCTGATTATAAGCTCTTTATTACTGGTAAATTCCTTAAGAATAGGGTCAAACACCTTCACGATCTTTCTACCTCCTCTCAGCACCTAACTGGATGCTCTGGTTACAAGCATTGGGAAACCCAACATGCCATCCGACCCACACATTCTCTACCCATGCTTAGAAGATGGATGGACAGAGCTATAGTGGGAACTCCCAAGATCTTATCTGGCTTGACTTTGAAGATGATCAAAGGCACCAAAGTCTCTCCAAAACTAAGCTCACAAGACTGGAGGTCTTTCTCTTAGTATTGGCAAGGCCATATTTCCTCACCTCCCAAGAAGTGCATGCTTCTTCTCCTAAAGTTTTTCAGCAGCCTTTATGAATGCAGCATTACCTCCTAGGTACACACGATGTCCTAGGAACACTAACTCCCCCGTCAAGTCATTGCAAAGAAGCGATTTCATGTTTGGCTTCCATCCACTCTCCTTCGCATGCCTTCCAAAGGGTCCTCCTCTCCCCAGTCAAGGTCTTAATTCCCACAGTGTCTCTGGTTTCAAGGCCTCTTTGCGTGATGGACTGACCCCACAGAGCTCCGCCAAAGCACTCGGAGCTCTTCCCATTTGTCATGGCTCTACTGTCAGTGGATGATGAACTCCCCTCCCATTTTTAAACCACCTGCAGCAAATAAAATTAAAGTTTTCAACTACCTGGCATATTGCATTCAGGATGCAAGACTGAACAAAACAGGGCTTCAGTATTGTGCAATACTGTTCCTTACAGTATAGTAAAATTGTTTCCTAGTACTTTAAATGTCTCAAATTTAAAAGACAGGAGACAATAGGGGAAAATAAAGGTTAAAAATCTCTACTTTTGGCTAGATGATTTTTAGTAAATCCATTTTTGCAGTCAACCTAGATTAGTTAAGAGTCCCTGACCTTTGAAAGTTAGCAAGAAATAGCCACAAACGTAACATCGGTACTGAATTGTCATTATTGACTCAGGTGGTTGATCATTAATGGATTCTCTTCACTTCTAGCTGGTTCTAGGACTTTTTTTTTTTTTTTTTGCCCAGAATGAAGATATCATCAAAGTCATGAACTATATTTGTTCTTTCCACAAAGGAGAATTTTAAAACTCTGCCTAGGTCTCTAAGAAAGAACACTGTAAAAGGTTGGTCTCATGAGGAAAAAGCCACTAACTTATAGGTTAACCAGAGGCCACGAGAAGCCCCATTAATGTAATTCCTTGGCTGGCCTACAAATACTTGGAAATGGATAAAAGCCAGTTTTCAATAGGAACTGAACACAAGGATTTTAGCAGCTGATGTTGCTCAAGGTCAACCCCTCTGTAGGCAGAGCATGCGTTTTTGCCTTAAATACCAGCAACTTCCAGTTTTAAATTGGTGAAGTCTGATACCACCACCAAACCCAGCTCAGGGACCACTAGAAGCAGCTTATTAAATAAGAATTTCTACCTTTATGCTATTTGACTCAACAAAACATCAGAGAAATTAACCAAGAAATGGCTTTTCCAGTCTGTTCACTTCTGTTCTCACCCAAAACACGTTGATATTCTATGTGCAGAGGTATGTCGGTAACACATATTCAAAGTATAGTTTCCTTGAGAAATAATAACCAGCTTTACAGGAAAACGGTCAGGGCTAACTTTGTTCATTGATGTCTGTGTAACTACTTATGCCCTCATTGGAAGAAAGCAGGACAGCTTGCTTTCTTCCTCCATTAGCAGGAGTAGTAGTCAGAATACTTGCAAAAATTTAAGTTGGTTTGACCAAGAAAGTCGTTTTTATAAAAGTGTAAAAAAAAATAGTCGTAGCAGATTTTTAAAATCGGTAGTGTTCTCGCCTCATAGGAAATGATGTAATTCAGCAAGTTCCTTGAAAACAATGGATTCTTATGACTACAGACCTATTCATCTTAGAAATTGATGAGCATGCAAATGATTAGAATCTGCAACAATGAACGTCGCACAACAGTCTGTGAGGTCCATGCCGTCCGGTTGAATTAACAGTAACACAGGCCTCAGCAGCATGAGGGGTTCCATTTATCTCCACTCCCTGTTGAGTAGAGTAGGGGTCCCCCCCGACCAGCTGGACGACGGGCAGCAGCCCCTGCAATGGCCCCCGACCTTGTCCCTTCCTTGTAGCCCCTCCCCGACCCGGGGAGCTCAACCCATCAGAGAAATGAAATGTTGCTCCTCTCCACAGCAGGGCTGGGAACTTCTGATAGTTTACATGGACTCTGAGGGAGCCTGACCTGGGCATTAATTCACTTAACCTTTAGGAAGTTTCCTGGCAAAAAAGATTAAAAACACGGTAGGCAGTATCTTTAAGTACGTCCACGGCCTTTTCTTTTTCACAAGGAAAAATTCCAAGATGTGTGTGCTTTCCAAACAAGAGGACGATTAACACCTTCACTGCTGGCTAGATGTTTCAGGAGCTGGTCATTATGCTTTGACAGGCTCTCTGTACACTGGGTTTTATTAACTAATCGCTAATAGGCCAGTACCCACCAGGGCAAATGGAACCACTTACATTCAGTTAAATCATGTAACATGGGATGGTCTCAGAAAATAAAGAGATAAGCGTCCTGTGGAAAGTGACACACAGCCCTGGTCGTGATAAAAACCATTTTTCTGGAATTTTAACTTCTGGTTAGAAGTCAAAGACAAGCACTCACTTGTATTACCACCTTTCTCGAGAAATGCCAGAAATAAAATACCCTAACATGTGCACGGAAAAAAAAAATGGTAGCAGGAAACTTACAGAAGTGGGGGGAGGGGGAGAAGAAAAGATCGACAGTCTCTAGTTTATTATGAATAGAAAGAAATTTCCAGAATTTACAAACACCCACATTGTTCATTCCAAAGAGAGCTTTTGATTTAAAGGGATCACCCAAGTCTCCTCCTCTTTACAGTATATACAATGGAAGACTTTGATTTCCTTTGCTTGTAATTTTGCTTCCATTCAATGGCCAATTTTAAGCTGACACTTGAAAATACCCAGGAGAATATATCCTTCTTCAGTTTAATTAACATGGCCTATTGCCTTACAGGAAAAATACAAAATTAAGATCAATTCTTGTAAGGATCTCAGCTCAACATCAGGGCTATATTACAAGAGATAGTATCCGCAAATATAACTATACAACTGAGAACCATCTAATGGCACTATGATTCTTATTATATTATTTTTCTGAATTACAATCTTAAAACAAGGATCGTACCCTAGTCTACTCTTGTTAGCCTTGTTTTAAGTGTTTGCTCCACTCTTTACAACAGAACATTGTATACCTCAGTTCCACATCCAAAAAAAAGATGTGCTGTAAGAAAAGTTACATTTTAATTAAAAAAAATTACACATATAAATCAAAACCTATGTTAAATATTTAATACTCTCTCCACCCAACGCGAACAGTTTTGTATGAAATAATTTACAACGATGCTTTGTCATACACAGTTTCAGCAGCAGATGAAATGGATCTTGTAAATGCAATGAGAGTAAACCCATTCTCTTGTGGCATGGTGGTGGGCCCATCAGCTCACGTGGCCAGCTAAGTCCTTAAGGTTGAAGATGAAGTTTATGCAGACTCATAGTTCTGGTGTCACAGTGCTTTTTTGCTTGGCACAATATAGTACGTGCAGTTCAGTCAAGGAGCTCCTGAGGATTGTAGAAAGTAAACAAACTGAAATGGATGCATCGTACCATCTACTGAGGAGGAAGATGTGAGGTCCTGGTTGTGAATCATGAAATATTCAGAGTCTGGGTACCCATGAGGAAAGGGAGGATTTGCTGAGGTCATTCAGGTCTTCATTCTGAAAAGGAAAACGAAAGGATTTGTCACCACGGGCATATCGCAAAACACACGTTGTATCAGTTTTTAAGGGTTTTTCTTTAAAAAGGAGGCGGTATCGGATAGGCAGAAGTCACAGGCACGAACAGTACTGTGTACTTAAATAAAATCAACAAACTGTATTTAACTTTTCCCCCTTTCAAAATGCAAGAGTCTAAAGCAAATACAAACTCAAAATAGTCAATATTGAATCAGTCAACAGATCGATGGGATTTGGAGGTTTCAGAGTTTAGTAACACAAAAACACAAAATACTTTGATGTTCTGAGGGTCCAAACAAAAATGTGAATTACAGTTGTTGTGTTAAAGTACTATAAAATATGGTAAGCAGGTTACAGTCAGGCTATGCTTCATCTTCTTTTGGTTCAAAGTCAACTGCAGATTTTAAAATTTGAAGTTGCGGGGCCTAACATCACAAAATCTGAAGTCAGTTTTTAATGTGACATGGCTCGACGTGAGGATTTTAGATGCAGAAGGAGACCCAAGTGAAACAGGCATAGTGAATCATTAAATTAAAAAAAGAAAGGGATTCTGATTTAGATCTAATAGAAATGCTATTCTGGCAGAAGCACATTGCTTCTATGCAAGTCCAGAAGGCAGACCTCGTGGGGCATCACCCATGCCCTTCCAGAGAGGAGACCCCTTGTTCAACCTCATAAGCCCTCTTTTGCTCTCCAGTATTAATATTAGATAGGCCTTCTGAAGCCCACATTTTTTATGTATTTCAAAGTTATCTATACATATCAATGCTTATAGAATGGCGCTGAGTAGATAGTAAATATTGCCGAATGGATAACTGGTTGCATTAAATACTACGGGGGGATATAAAGCTGAACTCTGCTACAGGCCCTGCTTTCTAGAAAATCTAGGGAGGAAGGTAAGCTCCATTCATAAATAGAAAGAATGCAAAAGAAAAAGGGGGTAAATCCCATGGCAGATGCGCAGGAAAGAAGCTTTAGCTGCATGGAGGGAGGTAAAGAATGCTTCTAGCTGGGAAGAGAAAGGAAGTACCTGACACATCTGGCTTGGCCTGGAAGAAAAGGAATAGCTTGGGGATGTGGAAACGGGATCGTATCTTTGCTGCTTCAGGGCTGTGTCCCCAGGGCCTGGCGCACAGTAAGGACTCACTAAATACGAGTGGAACAAATCAAAGGGACAAAGCACAGGTCCCACTGATAGCACGTGATAAAACAAGGCCGGGAAGGGTATGGCCACGGCAGGCCACATGGAGAAGGATGCGTTGTGTTGGATCCTAAGGTATGTGAAAAGGGGTCGAAGGAGGTAAATCTGCAAATGTAGGTGGGACAGATGGTGAAGAAACCCGAATGAAAGACTAAGGTATCTTTTTCTAAGTCTAGGGACAACCAGGACATGTTTCAGGATACATCCAGGTGTAGCAGTACTAATCCATGTCAGCTCCAAGAAAAGGAACAGAGTCTACAATCCATACAATGTATATGCTGATCAACATAACTGTTTTTCTCTCTCTTCCCTTGAAGGAGAGTATTAGCTGGGACCAGTCAGCATTCACCATTTGGCTTTCAGGTAAGCTGAAATTTACTAAACATGGACTCTACTTTATGAGATTTCTGTTGTTGTTTTAATATTAACTCTGCCCCTAAATGACAGGTGAACAGTCTGTTTCTCTATAGACAAATAAAGACTTCCCATGGAGACACCAATGTAAAAACAAAAAAGGACTCCAGGCTTTATCCCTCTGATTGCCAGAGAAACAGGACTTACTTTGTGTGGTTCCTACAAGTGAAAAGAAAACCCATCCCTTCAAAAACCCTGAAGACTGATCTCCAGATCTCTTACTTACTTTCAAGTTTTTCCTGAACTCACACTGCAATCTATCAGAATGTTCCTACAAGAATATCTAGACAGAGCTCCACACAGCTTCACAGCTCTGGGCCCGAGATGAAGTGGGAAGTCCACACTTTATTAAAGGGCTTGAGATAAACAAACAAACTGCTCATTTATAGAAAATGGGGGGGGGGGGTGTGGGGCAAGCGAAGGGCACACGGTATGCTTTTCATTTTATAGCTGGCTCTCATCCAGAATGGCTGAATGCACAGCTCAGCACAGGAACAAATTGTATCCAGTTTTGTCCTCACACGTGCCAACCCCACATGGATGCAGAGGGGCAGAGACTGGGGGCCTCTCTGGGGAGGGAAAACCCTCTGGCTTTGCCAGATGCTGAAATCTATTGCTCTGGGCCACTCTGAACCCCTCCCTGTAATTTCCCACAAGTATTTATGTTCAAAGAGCAGGAAACAAAAGGATCTACCAATGTCACCATAAACTTGCCCTCTAAAGTCTCAGCATACTACTTTTCAAAGCCCTTTATCGTAAATCCTGATCAACACATGTCTCAGCCCCTAATGCTACCTACTGGTGCCATCAGCTTGGGGATCTCTGAAAAAGCGAGCAAGTGGGAAAGAGGGAGGTTATGCTGACAGGCAGGGGATGGGCACAGAGGAGCTCAGCAGGCAACAGAGGCTGGGAAAAATTTCAAGCGAAAGTCTGAAGTTCACATCTGTTTATCTTTGTTCAAGGGCGTGTGTGTGTGTGTGTGTGTGTGTGTGTGTGTGTGTGTGTGTGTACAGAAAATGTAGCTCCTGGGTAAATGATACGGATTTTTAACAGACATCCCTGAGTGAGAACTGTCCTTTCCTGCAGCCTCTTTGGGGTCTGTACACTTATTTCAAGCAAGCAGCCATCGCTGGAAGCATTTTTGGAATGCTTTCTCAAGTTCCCATTTCTTTTTTGTGACTGCCTTCTCAGCCTTGGGCGTATTCTTTTGAACGGTCTCTCTAGCAGCCGGTCTCGGCCCTTTGAGGGCACATTTGATCTGTGGAAATGGCCAAAAAGCTCTGGGAGCCAAATATGGTGAATAAAGGGGCCGATTAAGCCGGGTAATGGTTCCCAGTGAGGTATTATCTAAATCCAAAGAACCCCAAAACTAAAGTTCCCAAAACATAGCTGTTCACAATTGCTCTGATGAGCTTTGTTGGAAATGAACTCTGAGGACATTACAGACAGACCTTAGGGTAATGTTCATGGGGCTAACGTTCATTTGCCTTTATTCCCGCCTCTACACAACAGCGGTCAAGAAGGCCACAACTGCACTCGAAGAAAGGCCCGCATGCAGATCATACATTTTTGGGATATGTTTTTAAAAAACCAATACCGGGGCGCCGGGGTGGCTCAGTCGTTAGGCGTCTGCCTTCAGCTCAGGTCATGATCCCGGGGTCCTGGGATCGAGCCCCGCATCGGGCTCCTTGCTCCTCGGGAAGCCTGCTTCTCCCTCTCCCACTCCCCCTGCTTGTGTTCCCCCTCTTGCTGTGTCTCTGTCAAATAAATAAATAAAATCTTTAAAAAAATAAAAAACAAAAAACCAATACCGATACTAGGCTCCCGCAGTCATTCAATTCAAGAAACATCTGTTGACTGACAAAAAGGCAGCGATAAGGACTATCCTAAGCACTGAAAAGGATGACATGGGTAGAGGTACCTTTGATGCACTTTATATATACAACCCGGTCTGACTCACACCAACCATATGAGGGATATATTGCAACAATGTTTTACAAATACAGAAACTCATCTGTAACACCCATGAAGTGGAAACAAAAAAGCAAAACATTTCCTTGGAGAAGAGCTGGGCAAATATCAAATGGTGATGTTCCTAGGATACATCCTCTCTAGTTACCTCACTGGGGAATAACTTCTGAACCCAGAAAGATGATGCACCTGTCACGAGATTTAGTAGCAGGAAATTACATTTTGACAAAATTTCATCGCCACATCAGCATCTCTTGTCCCCTTCCCTGTGTCTTAAGATAAAACCCACCTAATCGTGTTGCCGGTAATGAAAAAGGTAATTTTTAAAGCATTATCAAATAAGTCAACACTTGAGCAATGCTCCTTGAGACCTATGGATTACTGCATTATTGCATCCGGTAGGAATTTACATCTTCCGGACTTGACCCACTTAAACTATGCCTATGAGAGCTGAGAAACAGATAAAGCTTCTGCTTTCCTTCACACTCAGCCTACTGATTAGGCTTCACTGTAAAGCAGCTGAAAACAGCGAAAGATTACGATGCGTGTACAACGAAGGACCCACACCCTTTCGACAATGAATTTTTGGTCCAACCCATTGACTAAAAGTTTTATCTTGTATTCAAATGCCTGGAAACCTCCTGCCAATTTGTTGAGTCAAGGGCAACACAGTTATAAATATCTGGTTAAAGCATGACTAGCAGTCTACTTCCACTAAGAAATTAGAAGTAAAATAGTCTTAGTTGCTTGGCTATTGTCATATACCAAAATGTAGCCACAAAGTAACTCTTCCTCACCCAACTACGGGTGAAAAAAAAATGACTACCGTAATGACTTTTCTTCAATGGAGATCATTGTTTGAAATCTTATATTGTAGATTCAACTAGAAAAATTGGTATAAATGAATTCCTCCACTTAAAGAAATGTGTCAAAACAGCACATTTCTCTTTCACTTAAAATAAACAGCTGTGACTTAAAAAAAAATTCTTGACTATAATATAGAAAATTTATAGACCACAGGAAAATGTAAAGAAGCAATAAACATTTCTCGAATTCTTGTCACCCAGGGAAAGCCACGGTTCAGATGTGGTTCTAAAGCTACTATTTGCTTAAAGGACTTGAACTTTTAAAATTCTGCATCCAGTGTCAAAAATGTTTCAATAGGACAGGAAAATAATGTTCCCATCATATTTAGATCTTCCCTGTTCTTAAAAAAAAAAATCTGTGATGGGAAGATATTTGAAATGTTAACCAACTTTTAAACGTTCTTGGTATTCTATTCCTTTCCCTTCCTCCCAATTCATTGTGTATGGGGAGGAGTATGGCAGTTTGAAGTAGAAAAAGCCTCTGGCTTCCTGGCTTTGATGTCCAAAAGCCCACGTCCTTAAGGGAACGGCACAGGGAAAGTATTCAGAACAGGAGGGGAGGATTCCTCTCAGAAGAGAAAACGGTTCCCCTCGCCTGGGAATAAAGAGAGAAATGGTCGGCGTGGTGTGTAGCTCCATACCTGGTAGGATGCTGAATATGGCACCTGTGACCTCTCTCTATATCTTGTCTTCCCAAGCCTGTTGATTTCTGATTTGACACAATTATATTCAACTGCATAGCACTACTGTGACCGCAATTCATTTCTTCAGCCACCTCATTGATGCTGATGTAGTAATTCATGCTACCACTCATTTAAAGAAGAGCAAGTCTTCTAGAATGCTTACCTATTCATAAGGCACCTTACAAAAACACTGCAAAAGTATTCTGCTTTTAAGCATACCTGATTCTGGTGAACAGGCCAGTAAATTAAAAGAAATCATCAGTATAAATAAATTCATAGTTCTGGGAGCGTAGAGGTGCCCTGCATTTTAACATTTACACTATTCAATCTCTGATGGATAAAGGAGACCGCTGACCCATTTGATGGGTATGAAACACTTATTAAAGAAGTTTCCTGGCTTAGAGTTTGGTTCTACCACGGGGGGGTTGGATGGCAGCATTTAGGGAGGAGCTCAGTCCTGTTAGCTATGGTAATCACCCAAGTAAAGAAAAAGCTAACCAAGTTAACCGAAGCTAACACCAAGTTAGAAAAACTAACTCCAGCGGGCTTCACGTTCTGGACACAGGGAGAATCACTCTGCTCTTTAGGAGGTACACCTGGGAAGTGTCGGCAAGCTGAGACTCTGGTAAAGGACAGACCTAAGTGGAGAGAGAGGAGAAAGGGAGGGAGGGAGGGAAGGAAGGAAGGAAGGAAGGAAGGAAGGGAGGGAGGGAGGGAGGGAGGGAGGGAAGGAGGGAGGGAAGGAGAGAAAGAAAGAAAAAGAAGAAAAAGAAAACAAAAATCAAGGTAGGATTGAACTAAAGAATTTCTTTAAAAGGTTTTGTCTATTTGTCAGAGAAAGAGGAAGAGAGAGAGGGAGCACAAGCAGGGGGAGCACCAGGCTCCCCCCTCAGCAAGGAGCCCAATGCAGGACTCAATCCCAGGACCCTGGGATCTTGATGCGAATTGAAGGTAGATGCTCAACCGACTGAGCCACGCAGGCGTCCCAGAACTGAACTAAAGAATTAAAGTTAGAGATTAAGACCACAAGACGTTTGCTACTTTATGTTAACAAGAAGCTAAACCAACATCTTTTCAAAGAGGCCAGAACAGAGCTGGCAAGACTTGGTTTCATGGTCTTAAAAGGCAAAGGGTAAGTGACCAGCCAGGCGGGTGCTTTCACGGGGCTGCTTAAGGAGCACTTTGCCTGGTGCGAGTCACATGGGCGAGAGCGGGTGCAGATAACAAGGTTGCCGGCCGCGCCTTCCAGCTAGCAGGGCTGCCAGGCAGGAACATTCAGGGAGAGCTGCCAACATGTGAGAGGCCACCTCGCTCCAGTTCCCCTTGTGTCCCAGTGAAAGTCCTTCTGGCAGGGCTGGTGACTTCAGGAGCCCACCAGCGAAGAAAGGCACATGTATTATGAAAAGAAGAGAAGAGAGGGGCTGACCCAGGAGCTGACCCCCCAGCCTGTGCGCCCCCGCTGGGAATCCCAGCAGCGTTACGGACCTCTCCCGCCCCAGCAACAAAGGGCAGGAGCTGGGGCGGGAAACTTGTCAAGAGGGTTTGAGATTTATGGAGAAGACAGATGAAAACAACAACAACAACATATGGTTCACAACAATTAAAAGCATTCTGCCAGGGGCGCCCGGCTGGCTCAGTCCCTGGAGCGTGTGACTCTTGATCTTGGGGTCCTAAGTTCGAGCCCCACGTTGGGTGTGGAGAATACTTAAACATAAAATCTTTAAAAAAAAAAAAAAAAACAGTATTCTGGCAATAATGTATTAAAGAAATCTGAAAAAGCATTCAGAAATCTTTTAAGCCGAAGAATATTCACTTTAGTTATTTCCCATTCTTTTTATTAATAGGGAGTGTGCTGATAAAGCAAAAAATAAGGTAAATGGGGGGCCAACACCATAAGAGCCCTTCCCCCATCGCCCCGCAACGTAACTCAAAACGTCTCCAATCTCTCTTCTACTGAAATTAGAATGCATCCCCCCATACATGACAGTCAAGGTAGAGGAACTCAGAAAAACAATCCCTCTCCATTACAAGTCAGACCACATAATGTAGAACAGGAAGCTTTAATTTTAATGGAGCTCAACCAAAATCAACCTGTTGCTTGAAGACATGAAAGTAATATGACGCCTTCTTCCCTACCTGAGAAAACAAGTCATAAAAGTCGGTCTTTCTTCTCCTTTCATGGGACCTATTTCTGCAGTATATTCTCGCTCCTAGGAATTAAATTCCAGTTCTGAGGTTTATAGTTTATATTGTAATTTCACACCAGTTTGTTGATTTGTTTTGTTTTTAATGTTCAGAAATACAGGATATAGGTTTTATTGGTCTGGCTTTGATACAAACCAGTAGACTTAAGTTAAAATCACAACTTAGTTTACAATGTGGTGTAGAGATAGTAAAAAAGTGTTTGCAATACCGTTTCTGTAATTAGGCAAAAGGGAATCCAGCGGGCTCAGCCTGGTTGTACTGCCTTTAATTTTTCTGCTAAACACTGAACAGATTTTGCATTCTTTGCACCCTCCCCAGAGTCGTATCAGAAATGGCTTCAAGAAAGCAAGGGGCTGATTTTACATTTGAGTAATTGTCTGACTACCCAATTGTTTCTTATCAACCATCAGCAGCTTTTCCGTAATAGCCTAAGAAGCACAGCACAGAACAAGCGTTCACACAGACAGCCCGGGGTCTGCAGTGGGCTGAGGTAAGGATCATTAACACCACTGACATCACTTTTGGCAGCCAGAGAAAAAGGAAAACCTGTGGTTAATCTACTTCCTACTCACCACAAGTTTCAGCCGGAGTCCCCGATAATATGGGTTGTGGTTGACTTTATGGAAGAACTTGGTAATGCAAGAAAAATGTACTGAACCGAACAAGCATCTTTAAAAGGAACCACGAGGTACCTCAGCTGTGTGGCCCTGATCTGGAGGTATTCTGGTCATTAAACGGGCCTAATGGAGGGCAGGGCCATTCCCAACTGTTCCCAGTAAGGTCAAGCTCAATAGAAGACTTTCCCTACTGCGCACATCTAATTAACATCTCCTGGAGGCCATCATCATAAATCACAAAGAAAAAGGTTTTACTCTTTGTCTTCCTTCTTGCCTTGAGAAGGCTAAGGGGAGATTGTGGGGAAGAATTCGATACAGATTCTTCACAGTTAAGTGAGCTGTTGTTATTTCTGGGGTCTAAATGATGAATGAAAACTGAATGAAACCGATTGAAACTGGTCATCAATACAGAAGTATAGGGAAGCATATTCCAAATGTATTCAGTGCACAACTGTGGCTTGTCTTACCTTAAGAATTCTTGTTACAGAAGTGCAAGTCATAAAGATTTCTGGGCTATGAAAGCAAGCCTTTTTAAAAGTCAATGTGAAGGCGGATGGAAAACTGTCCCATCCATCTTAGGCTACAGAAGGCCACAGGTGGGACCTCTTTGTAACTGGGTTATGTTCAAGATAAGGTGTAACATGGCTCGCAATAAAGTAATGCAACCTTGAGTGATGAGTATCCTGTATGGGATTCTGAATCCCAAAATGTAATTTAGGAATTTCAATCCAAAAAAGTTACTTTGAGAAGGAGGATGGTCCTACCACATGGCTGTTAGCTTTTTAAAGCCTGATCAATTTTAACTCAAAACTTATTTCCAAGTTAAAATTTAAAAGGAGACTAAGACAACTTATAGGATCTCTCATTCTTTTCTTTGTGACTTCGGGCACGTTACTAACTCTCTTCCATCTCAATATTTTCATTTGTAACACCGGGATAACAGTACCCATTTCATAGGGTTATGCCTTGAAGTTAAATGAGATAATACATGAAAAATTCTCATCGCTGTGCCTAACACACAATGAGCCCTCGAACATTAGCTCTTATGGTAAGAATTCTTATGAAGAACTAGATATCCCTGGATCTCCGATTTTTTCCTGATAACCTGAAAACACACCAACCAAAAATGCATTGGTGGAACTAACAAGTAAGAATGAATCCATTGGCCAGATGCCAGCCAAGGGCTGAGGCCAAAGCCCAGATCAGAATGTGTCTTGGGAAGGGAGACAACAATATTTGAGAGAGGGGGTGGTGGTATCACGGAAGTGCCCAAACAAAAAGAGAAGGTAAACGTCATAGAGGTAAAGCTAAAAATAAGACCCTGGGATAGGATTTTAGACAAAGACCCGTCTACCTACACAGGGAACAGCAGGAGTTAAATATTAGGACAGAGAGCATTAGCATATCTTTGAGCGGATCTTAAATTAATGCCATCTAGAGAAACACTGCTGAGAGCCCACTTCTCTTGCTTTCTCAGAAGACATTAGAAGCCTGAAGTCCTCCCTCCCCCCATCCCTTCTAAGTCCCTGCTAATGAAAGACTTATAATGCTCCATGAAAGGATTCACAAAGAATTCTCATGAATAGGCTTAAATGGATGTTCAGTGAGATTCTCCTGCACTATTTCCAGGTTCCGAAGAAGCATGTTTCTAATTGTTGGGGGAGGAAATGGGTGGCTTTTGTTTCCGAATTCTTGTCCCCAGTCTTGTGTCTGAAGGAACAGAACAGGAGTGTGACAGAGGCAGTCAACGCTGCCTGACTTACTTGACAAAAAACTGAAATTGCTGCCTGACGCACACGGCTAATGGTTGGGGAGCTAGTGTGTGGCGGGGGGGG